>NW_007733377.1:79199-103543 GCF_000696425.1 Galeopterus variegatus | reverse complement strand
GGTCAGTATGTGGGATCCGAACCCTCGGATGGGAGCACCGCCGCGCTTCCCAAGCGGCGCACTATCCAGTGCGCCACTGGGCCGGCCCCCAAACCACAGAGAATTTGAGAGAGATAAACATGGATGCTAAGCCATGTCACATGAAGATTAGTTGAAGTTAGTAGGTATACTTTAGACTGAAAGAGAGAATCCTGTCTTCAGATAACATTTACATGGTTCTTGAATTAATTTCCTTCTGTTCAACCTGACTACCATTCTTTTCAGTTTGATTCTTATCACTGGTAACTTGAATTCACATCAGTAGCCCAAATTATTAAACACAAGAAAATCCACTCTGGCTAGTTTAAATAGAATATATTATTAAGAGATATTAGGTAGCTCTTGAATCAGGAGAGTTGCAGAAACAGGCTCCAGATATTATTATAGGAATAATTTCCAGAACTACACAACTGAAATATAGTTCAATTAAGGAGCTGTTGCCACCCCAGAATGACTATGTCAAACTGTCTTAATGAAAAAGATGTGGCTATTGCCATCAATTTCGTAATTACGTCACCTCTGTTGCCACCCACGCCAACAAAATGGATGGCCTATTCATAGCCTGCTTCCTCCCATGGTTCACTTCTGAATCTATACCCACTATAAATGTATTTCATTGGTGGAGACAAAGCCACATGCCTGTACTCTAGTTATAAGGGAGATCAACAGAGTTTAAATTCTACCTTTTTTTTTTAGGTGGAACTGACAATGTGAGGATGTATTAAACTGTAGAGGACATGTTTAAATGATGTTGGACAACCAAAAATGTCAGCTGATCTCTGGAGTCTCCTAGCTGGTCTCTTTGTCTTCAGTAAAATTTTTCTTATCCTTCAAAACCCAAATCCTTGTGAAGACTTCTCTTGCCTTTCCTTGTCAACTGTGTTTCCAAAGCAGCCTATGCATGCCTCCATTATAATTATTTGTTCCTTCTAGACTATGAGTTATTTATTTTTATTTATTCAGCAAACATGTGTAGCATTTACTAAGTATCAGGCATTGTTCTGAGTGCTTCATAAATAACAACATTTAATTTGAGCGTAAAAGCAGTCTCTCAAATTTGTACTCCTCTATCCAGTCTAGCATAGTCCCTGGCACATAGTAATGTGTCCAATAAATAAGTGATTCAAAATTTTAAAAGTAGAGAAGATAAAAAAAGACACAGTCCTGCCACCATAACACACTATTAGTATTTTGTCGTACATACGAGGGTACTTTAAAAAGTTCATGGAAAGATTGGTATTTTCTTTTAATTCTGTTTTTCCACTAACATTTTAAAGTACTCTCGTATTTCATGTCCAGTCCTCCAAGGAAGAACTTGGCAAAAATTCAACTGCTCCAAGATGGGCTGGGCTGCCTGAGGACGTAGTGAGTTCCCTGTCAGTTGAACATAGATTCAGAACGTAGATGAGCATCTGTGAACTACATGAAAAGTGCTATCCATCCTAGTTTCTATGATTCTACCTTGATTCAACAATGCTGGAGACAGAAAGAGAGGAAAAAGATATCTTCTGCCTTCTAGTCAGTCATTAACAAACAAGATACATGAATGAGAAATAAGGATATAAGAAAAGGTAGGGGTGGAGACAGTGATCGAGGTGATTAGGAAAAGAGGTTATGTATATATGCACAAAATTTATAGGTACTGTCTGTGAATAAATCATCAGAGTTACTGCAGTGGGTGCAAATATAGATCTTGAAATTTTTGCTGTCAGTGAAGTTACTGTTCAACAGATAGATGTAGTTTGATTACTTTTCAGGGATTCTTTGTTCCCCCTGCCCCAACATTCTCACATATGAGTCTTTAAAATAAGTTTAATATTGTTCTTGGCCCATTAGTTTATTTTATTAAAAAAGTAGAAGTCAGAATTACTGAAAGAGTAAAGGGATAAAGATATTGATTTTTTTTCTTTAAAAATTGAAATGCAATTTACATACTCTAAAAATTCACCCTTTTAAAGTGTAGAATTTGGTGTTTTTTAGTATATTCAAAGAGCCATGAAACCAACACAATAATCAATTTTAGAACATTTATATGACCCCACGAAAAAACACCAGACCTATAAGCAGTCATACCTCACTCCTCACTGCACCCTAGCCCCCATCCCCTGGCTCTGGCAAGCACTAGTCTATTTTTTGTCTTTATAGATTTGCCTGTTCTGGACATTTAATAGAAATGGAGTCATACACACAAAAACCAACTACATTGTATATTGATAAATAAAAATAAAAATAAATAAATGGAAGAAATGGAGTCATACAATATGTGGTCTTTTGTGACTGGCTTTTTTCACTTAGCATAATGTGATTTCAAGGTTCATCTGTGTTATAGCATGTGTCACTATTTTATTCCTTTTTATGCCTCAGTATTCCATTGTATGGATATAACACATTTTGTTTGTCTAGTCACCACTTGATAGGCATTTGGATTGTTTTTATGGTTATTAGGAATAATGCTGTTGTGAACATTGGAATACAAGTTTTTGTGTAGACATATGTTTTTGTTTCTCATGGGTATATAAGCTGGGTCATATGGTAAATAACTCTACGTTTAGCTTTCTGAGGAACTGCCAGAGTGTTTTCCAAAGTGACTTCATCATTTCACATTCCCACCAGCAATGTATGACGGTTCCAATGTCTCCACAGCTTTGCCAACATTTTTTATTGTCATCTTTTTAAATTTTAGCCATCCTATTGAAGATAAGTGGTATCTCATTGTGGTTCCGATTTGCATTTCCATGATGAATAATGACGTTGAGCATTTCTCATGTGGTTATTGGCCATTAGCATATATTCTTTATAGAAATGTTTATTCAAATCTTTTGTGCATTTGTAGTTGAGTTGTCTTTTTTTTTTTTGTCTTTTGTCTTTTTCCGTGTCCGGCAACGGATCGCAACCCTCAGTGTTGCCCCCGTACCGGACAGGGGACCGGCAACGGGATCACAACCCTCGGTGTTGCTCCCGCGCCTCGCTCAGCCAGTGAGCGGGAACCGGTCTGCATGTGGGATCCGAACCCTCGGGCGGGAGTGCCGCCGCGCTTCCCAAGCAGCGCACTATCCAGTGCGCCACCGGGCTGGCCCTTGAGTTGTCTTTTTATTGATGAGTTGTAAGAGTTCTTTATATATCTGGGTGCACATCCCTTATCAGACATATGATTTGTAAACATTTTCACCCGTTCTGTGGGTTGACTTTTCACTTGCTTTGCATTTTGAAGCACAGTCATTTCCAACTTGGTTTTGTGATTTCCTCAAGGGTGTCTTCCTGTGTTGCAAACGTTAATGTGAATTTCAAAATGAAGAAGAATAATTTGTCTAATCAAAGTATTATATGTGTGTGTATCTCAAAATATAGGCAGATTCCAAACCAAATTAAAGCTTATTGAACCTCAAAATAATGTGTTCTTATAACTGAATGTTTTTCCCTCCAATGAGTGATTTTTGTTATGCCATACTGCTAAGTATATTTCTGCTTTTTTTTTTTTCTTTCTCAAATCCGGCAACTTTTGGTGAATTTTTCTTCAGTGATGTATTGTAGGTATATATATTCCCTATTAATTTGAAAATCATGTTAGCTTTCCTGGATAATAGTGATCCTAAGGGAGCATATGCCAAATAGTAATTTGTGTGTGGGTATGTATGTTTGGTTTTGCTATCAAGGTAAATAAATAGCTTTGCTAGGGCTATATAATGTATGTCTTTGCTATAAGCTGCCAACTTATTCTGTGGAATACTTTAAAATATTTTTCTTTAAAAATAAATAAATATATGAGCAAATAAAAGGAATGGGGGACAAAAAGAGAACACAACAATCACAACAATTCCTTGAACTTGTTAAGACAAGTGAACAGATATGATGTTGATTGGGGGGAGGGAGGGAAGGAGGAATTGGTAAGGGGACATGAAAATCAACTACATTGTATATTGATAAATAAAAAACAATTCCTTGAACTTGTTAAGACAAGTGAACAGATATGATGTTGATTGGGGGGAGGGAGGGAAGGAGGAATTGGTAAGGGGACATGAAAATCAACTACATTGTATATTGATAAATAAAAATTTTTTAAAAAATCAGGAAAGGAAAAAAAAATTGTTTCTTTCTACTCATTAGTTGACTAGGTAGAGATATGTATGAACCCTGAACCAATGGCAGATATGAACAGTAAAACTCACACAAGATTATGGTATCTAGAGTGAGAAATAATAGTGAAGTATCCAAAAAAAGGATTATTCTTATTAGTCATAGCATGACTTAATATTTTAAGACAGAAATTATTAATATTTATTAATCACTTTTAAAACTCTTAAGCAGAAATTTATCAATGCTCACAGTAAATATTCTTTCTAACAGGAGGACATGAACCTTAATGAAGAAAAAAAAGCTCCTTTACGAAACAAAGATTTTAACACCAAGCGTGAGATGGTTGTCCAGTATATTTCTGCTACTGCCAAATCTGTAAGTAGGGAGACTTTCCCAGCACCAACAGAATGAGCTTTGTGTTATTGGCTTGAAAATAAACAAACCTCAGATCTTCAAACTCTTACCTCAGTGTACTCACATAGACTATTCAAAAAAATGTATGTATGTATTTTTACACATTTAGCATATATTTCAAAACTGTTCATCACTAGAAATGAGACCCTTCTATTACTATAAACAGTAAGGATGGAAGGCTCTTAGGCAAATCAGTGAGTTTGGGGGTAGTTTTGTGCATTTACTAAAACTTGACAGCATTTTGCAAGTACTGCACTTGCTATACAGTTTGTTAGCTAAAAATTTTGGATTTTGAGGGAGAAGACACAAATAAAGCATAGTCACAGCTTTAATTAAGTTTACATTAAAGCTAAATGTGTCCTCTTGAATGATTTTTTAGCAATATTTTTTAAAAGGTGGTTTTGTTGGTTTTTTTCATTATTTTATGTGATGCAAACTATGCAAGCTGCCTCATAATTGTTACTGTATAGCTTTATTTAATTTAAAGGAGAGTACTTAATAGGGGCTTTAATCAAATCTGTGAGTCTCAAGACTTGAAAGTAGGGTTCATTAAAAGGACTTGTTATCAACAGGAAAAACTTAGTGTTTTAACAGAGCATTTTGCTTTTTTCACTTTCTAAGTGCTTCCAAAAATAACCTTGAGGTTTGGCCTTTTTTTTTTTGTAAGAAAAAATGCATTTTTGAAGTGGTGAAATGCATCTTTTATATTTCTATAAAGAAAAAGCTTTTCATATCTAGTGTTTGTAAAATCGATGTATGTGTGTATAAATATATATAGTAATTTTGTGTGTGTGTATATATATATTATATGTGTGTATACACACACAAACATTTAAAACATACATATTTCAATTTTAAAAGGGTGACCAGTGAAGAAAACAGTTCTTCATTGGAAAAATATATTCTAAAGTTATTTGGCTATCCTATTAACACCATTTCAGTACGGTAATTCCAGTGGCAATTACTAATGCATTTGCCCCAAATTCTACGATTGTATTGATTCTATATTGTACTTTAAGCAAGCTAAATCTGAATGCTGAACTATTTAAACATAACGCATTGCAGCTCTGCCAGAGCAGAGCAACAGCATGTTTTTTAATTTGCTTCTGGTATCCAAGGGCAGAAATATGTTTCAAGTGATAAGTGAAATTTGCCATGAGCATCGTTTTCAATAGAATTAGGTGATGCATAGGGTTTTACTTTGAAATTCTGATGAATCTCTTCTCATTTTTGCACTCAAGTTATTGTTCACAGTAAAGTGCTTTAGGAAATGCAGGGTGTTCATTCAGTGTTATTTTTCAAATACCTAAAGGCAAATACTCTAGTAAATCTATATAACTGAATCTGAGTGCAAAGTACAGATAATAATATATGAATAATCGTGGTGGTTTTAATGATAAGATTTTGTTAGTGTCTCTGGCTCATTTGTTGTTGTTTATGTAAGTGGGACTGAATATAATGAAGATTTTATGAAGCTCTTATTCCTTGACCTTTTGATTATTACTTGATCTCTATGTGGAACTTATTTTCATTTATTCTCATTTTGTTCCTTCTTTAAGTGACCAAAGAAATGCACACTTTAAGTTATATTCTTATTTTTCAGATGAAAATACAAAAATTTGGGTAAATGTTAGATGATCTCACTTGAATTGCTTTATTCAAAAGATGGAAGTTGAATATTTCTCAAAAGACATGAAAATTCTATGTTTAAGATATTAGCCTCACAATCAGTACTGCTTAGTTTATGGCCCCTATTTGTTTCATTCAGCATGTATATGAGCACCTGACACATGGCCAGCCCTTTTTGAGAGTTCCAAGATTGTACATTTTTTCTGCTTATATTTCTTCATGGACCAAACATTATGGTGGAAGAAAGCCTGTCGACAAGCATGTTTTGAAGCTTTCTCACTTTAGAGAGACATTAATTAGTGCTGTGTTTTCTGTTGTTAAAACTATGAAAACTGTTTATGTAATTTCTGTTTGAAGATGAAAAGGATGGCATTTAGTGACTAACAATACTCTAATCTTTTGACCTCTTCATGATCACGACAGTAAAATTTGCACCAATTATAATGGAACGTATGGCTGTTTACCTATGTGTAACCAAGTTTTTCATCTTGCTGTCTGTCTTTTATTAGACTTTAGATATGCTTTGCATGTCTTGTACTTTTTTACACTTACTTTTTCATTATATTGATACACTGATTAAAAATGTTACCTCATTTAAAGTAGATATGATTGTAACCACTACTTTATGAAAATTCTTTATAAATAGTCAACACTTTCATTTTTAAGTAAAAACAAAGTTAAGGGCTAGAGTCCCTGGTGGAAAAATGTTTTATAGTCACATATAAAACGTGTGAGAATTAGTTAAATTTAAACATAAATTGTACATTTTCTCCTTTAACACCTCCGTTAGTCATTTTGTATGGGATCTAAAACCAAACCAAATGTGAACTCAATAAGAAATGTCCATCATGATCTTGTGATTGTGGTAAGGACAATAAAGTAAGATGAAGGTATACACAGATTGTGGTCAAACAAGAACCTTTTGTTGTGTAACTAACTTTGCTAAAATTAGCATGGAATAAGAGAATATAAAGCAAATCACAAGATAATAATGAAAACTATTGCTTAGATTTTTCTTCTTTATTTAAAGTCCCATAATAGAGAGTGTTAAGTTGTATGAATGTTCAAGGAAAAAGTAACGTGAGTTACTCTGTCAGTGATGATGAACTTCAGTGGAGGGCTGGAAAAGAACCTCCTCTGCATTTTATCTCCCCTGGTCATTGTAGGAAGGGTGGTTATGGACCTGACCCATTGTAATTGGCACATGTAGATAATTTGGCCACAAATAACCTTGAAAAGTCTATATATATATATTTTTTTTTTGTCTTTTGTCTTTTTCCGTGTCTGGCAATGGATCGCAACCCTCAGTGTTGCCCCCGTACCGGACCGGGGACCGGCAACGGGACTGCAACACTCGGTGCTGCTCCTGCGCCTCGCTCAGCCAGTGAGCGGGAACCGGTCTGTATGTGGGATCCGAACCCTCGGGCGGGAGCGCTGCCGCGCTTCCCAAGCGGCGCACTATCCAGTGCGCCACCGGCCTCGCTCAGCCAGTGAGCAGGAACTGGTCCGTATGTGGGATCCGAACCCTCGGGCGGGAGCGCTGCCGCGCTTCCCAAGCGGCGCACTATCCAGTGCGCCACCGGGCCGGCCAGTCTATATTTTTTTAAACAGCAGAATATGTTTTCAGAAATGGAAAACTAAGCTTTGTTAATATTGCAAAAGTCCTACGATTCATAATCCTGAACAGGTGGCACAATATGTTGGTGATATAGAGGGGATCTTGCATGTACTTAATAGCATACGTAGACATTTATGAGGAAAAGTTATTCACTGAAGTCCTAACATCAGTTTGCCAAATGTCAATGTCCTTATTAGAATATTAAGATACTAGTTTATTTCTAACTTAGGTCACGATCTTTGAAGTTGAGATTTTTAAAATATGTAAAATTATATATTTGAGGACATATGAACCATTGGGAGGTATCATTGATTTTAAAAAATCGCAATAGGAAACAATTTAAAATAGTGATATCAACTACATCTACTGATTTGTTAGACTGACCTGTATAACAAATAGTTAAAAGTTGCAGTATATCTATGTGTGTGTGTGTATACATGTATTATGGTTTTCTTTGCCATTATCAGATACTTTTTCCTCAGGTCTTTTCCACGTATGGTCTGGATATGATGGAACAGTTAAACCCAGACATGACCAAACTAGTTTTTCTTAACTTCCCTTGGCTAATCAATTTAATCTATTGCTGTATGTGCTTTAGCTAAATGCAGTCATTTTGCAATTCAAACGAATCATCAAATGGGACATACTCTGGTGGTTTCACTGAGTACAGACCCGCCTTAATTTTTAAGACAGGCTCACATTCTTTTTTTAGTCTCATGTCTGTGCTAAGTAAACAAGGGACAAATACCACCTCTGTCTTTTTGGTGGGAGGAAATAATTTAGGTCAGTAGCATATCTTTCAATTTAGAAGATGTTAATGGCACCAAAGAGGTTTTTATTCAAGTATATAATCACTGCCTGTAAATACTCTGTCGAATGAATATTTAAGAAAGCTGCTTCTCTATTTGGAGATTCATGGATTCCTCTGAAATAATTTACTTGGAATCTCTCATTATCTTTTTATATCTTGTGATATCATGTTCAACGTAGGATTCTTACCGAGGTTTCAGTTAAATTTGATTTTTATGTTTAAAGCGGTAGCTGAAAAATAGAACACATTTTGATAATAACTGCTATCAGATTAATGGTTTTAGATTGTGGAATAGCTCTTTTTTGGACACTGCTTGCTATTCATGTATGGGAATCTGATAACAATGATTTGATTTATTTTGGGATTTTGGCATAAAATTATGTTTAAGACTATGAGTTTACTTCTTGCTTTCTTAAACACAATTCTGCCTCTCAGAAATTCTCTTATTTCTTATCCATTAGGAAAGTTCAAGGAGTTGCAATTTTTGAACTGTTTACTCTTTATGAATATGTGCTTTTAGGTCTAAACTGCTTCTTTGTCTTCACATTATATAGAAAACTCTGATCTTATAATAGAAATACTAGGGTGACCTAGAAAACTAGAGTAATAAACAATCTATCTTCATTGTAATTTTCAAGTATAATATAAAACAATATTATAGACCGTAAATTCATAATGATGAAAAACATTCATTTTCAACCTGAAGTTCACTTCTGAACTCAATACCTGACTTTAAATGCATCGTATAAGGTATATTCTAAAATACCTTATTTCTACCTTAATAGTATGCTTTCCATAAGAGGAAAAGAAAAAAAAAACAATATTTGGAAAAAACTCAATTTTCTATTGGTAATTTTTTTCAGGGGCTGTGAGCTAGTAAAATATCTGATGCCCGATTACACTTAATCTCACACTACTTGATATTTAGATTGTAGTATATGAAAAACCCATTACGGTACATTTAAAAAAAAATCCTCAAATAGTAATTATCCTTTATTTGGGGATCCTTATTCTGTAGTATTTACACATTTTTGAAATATGGTAGAAATTAATATTAATATATTTGTTTTAGCCTGTAGATCTAAAGTATTAAAAGTATAAATAGGGTTAGCTATTTACTAATTTACTAAACACTTAACTTCTATGAAAAGCTTCTGATTACTAATATTGTTGAAGTTTTTTTTTTTTTTTTTTTTTTTTTTTTTTTTTTTTACACCATAACCACTCTTCGTGACCACTGCATGCAGATAGTTGGAAGTAAAGTTACGGTAAGTACAAAAGATGTGTTTTAACCTTAGATATCAATTTGTGCTTTGGAGAATTGTAATTTTTGCTTGTAGTATTTTCTATGTTTGGTTCTTCTTTTCGTGTATATTTTGCCAAAGCAGTGAGACTAATATTAAGATCAGGTGATTAGAATTTAGTTCTGGTAAGTATTTTTCTTGTGGTTTGGAGAAATGTATTAGAATATGCTTGTATATTTTGTCTTAGACGTTTTTACTTTTTCTTTTTTTCCCCTGAATTATGCCGGAGGCTGTCTTTATGGTTCTGATGAAATTGTATGCTTTACCTCAATTTCTCAGGACGGCAGAGAGAGATTCTTAAAATGTTCGTTTTTGCTAACAGGAATTCTTTTTAAGATATCTCACTTTGATTTTAGTATCACTAAGCACATAGTGTAATGACAACAGTCCTTGCCGTGCAGTCAGGCAGCCTGGGTGCTTGTCTTTGTTGGGTGCTACTAATCGGCTCTGCAACTTTGTGCAAGTCAAATAATTTCTCAGGGGTTCAATTATTAAATGGATAAATTTAAATGATTGGCTTAAATTATTATTTAAGGCTTTTTCCGTTGCTGTTATTTAAAGGTTTTATATTCAAGGAACTGTATTTCAGTGCTTATAATTACATGATACAGTATTATATAACATGCCAAAAGTGGCCTGTATTGTGATTGAGAGCTACTTGTAATTATGTTGCCTTCATGAGTAAACATTCTTTATTTAGAAAGCAGGGTAGGAAACATTTTTAATATCATTGAGTACCGATGTATCTAGAATAGTGAATGTATTTAATATTTTTTTTGCTTTTAAAAATTGATTTCTTTTCTTTCTTTCTTTTTTTTTTTAATTCATGTGATATCTAGGGGGGAAAAGCTTTCAACCTTTCAGGGTAATCTCAAAAATAAGCAAATATTCATTTAGTGCTTATGTGCCAAGAACTGTGCTAGGTGAGCTGATGTCTGGAAAACAAGAAAGACATAAGAACTTGTAGTTGATATATGTTGAAATAATCAAACCTTAAATTGTGCATGCTGACTATAAGTGTAATAGGAATTCATAAGTAGGAGAGAGAAGTGGAGTTGAAGTAATCAAAGGCCATGTAAATTTCTGGACTTAAGCTGGACTTTCAGAAATAGTTATGATGGCTGGGGATTGACTAGGGAGAAGAGACTATGGAGAAGTTCTGAGGTTCTGGAAGTAATATTAAACATAAAGGCCTGGAGAGAGAGCCAAACTGTGTGTAGGGGGATGGAGAAGAGGGAAGTAAGAGATGAGGTTGACTTTGTTGGAACAAAGAATGTATATTGGACAGATAAAAAAATCAAGTTGAAAGAGGGTCTTGAAGTCCAGGCAGAAGATTAGACATTAGTTTGAGCAAGGAAGTGACATGATGAAAGCAGTGTTTAAGAAAAATAAGGTTGATAGGTAGATAGGCTGGATTAGGCTACTTGTTCTCAACTAGAAAGTGCATCAAAATGCAAATCCCCCCCGCCCCAGGATTGTGATTTACTAGGTTTGGTACTTGGCCAAGAAATTTGCATTTTTACATTTTTAACGAGCACTACAGGAAATTCGGTTAAGAGTAGTCTGAGGAGCACACTTTGAGAAGTACTGGATTAGGATAGAGAAGACTTGTTTCGGAAGCTACCTAGAAGACTTGAGTGAGTCTGTGAGGACCTATATTAAACTGGGGGCTAGGTGTAGGAAGGGTGGGGTTAAATAAAGGAGTTTGAGGAGATAAAGGGATCTTAAGCTTATTTTAATATGGACTGAAGCCAGTGTGTATTTCTAGCCTTGACACCGTAACAATCCAATGGACTATGCCAGAAGCCAAGAAAATATTACACATTCTTCTACATCCAATTAGTTATTAAATTCTGTTGATTATTTCTCCTAAGTAACTCTTAACTCTTTCCCCTAATTACCTAAACTGTTACTTCCTTAGTTCAAACTCATCATTTAACGCAACTGTGATAGCAGTAGCCTCCTAAACAGTCTCCTTGTCTTCAGTCTCTCAACCCATCCATGCATGTTCTACACTGTTACCAGAGATCATGCTACAGTAATCCCCCTTTATCTGTGGTTTCACTTTCTGCAGTTTCAGTTACCTCTGGTCCAGTACAATAAGGTATTTTAAGAGACAGAGCATATTTGCATAACTTTTATTACCTTATACTGTTATAATTGTTTTATTTTATTATTAATTATTGTTAATTTCTTACTGTCAATTTATAAATTAAACTTTTATCATAGGTACATATGTATAGGCAAAAATGTAGTATACATAGGGTTCAGTACTATCTGCGGTTTCAGGCATCCACTGGGAGTCTTGGAACTATCCCTGCAGACCAGAGGGGACTAGTGTATTTCCCTCCTCAAAACCTTCAAATAGCTCCCTATTGCCCTTTGTGATCTCTCCCTGCATCCTTTTCCAATTTCATCTCCTGCTGTCCTTTCTTCATAAAGGAACACTTGGCAATTCCTTAACACCCTATTCTCTAATACCTCTAAATCAAGCATATTCTGTTTCTTTGAGTTGGAATGCCCTTTTCTTCTTTAGTGTGTCTAGCAAGCTCCAAAATATCCATCAAGATTAAGCTTCATGTCAACTTAGGAGAAGCTATCCTAGGTAAGTCCTTCCTTTCTACAGCACCTTGTATATAGCTCTATTATAATATTTAACATATTTTTTTTTTCTTCCTTTTTGTCTTTTTTACTGACTGGTAACGGGATCGCAACCCTTGGTGTCGCGCCCGTACCAGGGACCGGCAACGGGATCGCAACCCTTGGTGTTGTGCCTGCACCGTGCTCAGCCAGTGAGTGGGAACCGGTCTCCACATGGGATCCGAACCCTTGGCGGGAGCGCCGGTGCGCTCCCAAGTGGCACACTCTCCAGTGTGCCACTGGGCCGGCCCAAATATAGCCCCCCCCCCTTTTTTTGCCTTTTTTGTGACCGGTAAGGGGATCACAACCCTTGGTGTGGTGTCGCCCACACCAGGCTCAGCCAGTGAGCGCACTGGCCATTCCTATATAGGATCCGAACCCGCGGCGGGAGCGTCGCTGCACACCCAGCACTGCACTCTCCCGAGTGTGCCACAGGGTCGCCCTAACATATTATAATAAATCATTTATATGTTCTCTTCCCTCAATGAACACAGCTTCTGCCTGCCAGAAGGCAGAAGGTCTAATGGAGAAGACAGGTAAACAGAATAAAGATAGAGCTTGAAGATGCAAAGTAGTAGGCCAGCAGGCCATAAATGGTTCATATATATGGTTCCCAGAGTATTTTGAAAGACAGTATAATGAGGTAGGTGTTATGATTGATCCACAATATAAAATATTTTGTACCCATTGTCTTATCTGTGACCTATTTCTCATATTTGAGTTTGCAAATCCTGCTGTGAAGGGAGGCAATTATGAGAGCACCTCAAAAAGTTCATGAAGAGATTCGTATTATCTTTCAATTCCATTTTTCCACTAACTTTTTAAAGTACCCTCATATATGGGAATCGGCCTCTAGAGGAAATGATGAGGGGTTAGTTCAACAGTTCAGGTGGGAGGATTGCTTTAAGGAAGAAGATTGTTGTCTTTTACTGCTGCTATAGAGAGGAATGAGAAAACAATATATAAAATCACTGGTGAAAGCAGGTACAAAAGGATTTATGAGTCATTGTCTCCTTAATCTTCAAAAGATGGGAGGTGTTTGTTCATAGATAGAAAGAGCAGGTAGGAATTTCATAGAGGTGTTCCAGAGAGAAGAAATTCTAGAATAACCACTTTAAGTACTGTGGTTGCCTAGAGATTACATACATTGGTTAAAAAAATGAGTAATATAAAAGCCAGATTGAAATCGGAAAGATGGAGCATGTAATGAACTAGATCTGCATGGCTCTGTTTTTTCTTTATTTGTTTGATGTTAATTAGGATCAGAAGTGGAGACATTTGAGGACCTCCTGAGTTTGCACTACCATCAGCCTTATTTTTCACTCTTCTTCTTGATAAATTTTACTTTAAAAATCAGGCTAGAAAACTGCCTGTTTTCTGAATGTAATCATCCCCCTCAGCCTAAGGCAATATAGCTTCTGACTTGGCTCATTGGATTTTTTTTTGTATAGATTTTTTCCCTTCCTTTGTCAACGTTCTGCCCGTCATCCACAGCTCTTCTATGGAGCCTATCTTGATCCTGATTCCCACCCCCACACCCCTATTTCCACCTAGTAATTTTTTCTGAATTCCTATAGCACCTTATTTTTAACTCTCTTATGGAATCACTCTCTCCTTTATGTTATAGTTCTTATTACATTATATATTCCTTAAGGGCTTCTTTTATAGTACTCCTATTTTACTTTATACTAATTTATATCCTTGAATAATACTCTCTATCAACCTATGGATCTATCTTTTTAATGTCTACAGTATAGACTCCATAAAGGAATGCCAATTTTAATAGAGGTCATGGGTTCAGATGCAAACAGACCTGGGTTCGGATTCTGAATCTGGTACATACTGTCTGTGTGATCTTGGGTAATTTACTTTGCCTTTCTCCCTATTGATAAAATAAAGATAACAATACTAAATTCAGGATAGTTTTCAAGTGTATTGTTTATATCGAATATGTTTAACATATAAAGAGCCTTGCCAATAGTAGGTTCGAATTACATTTTTGTTAAATGTATTGAGATCTACAAAATGCTTGGTATGAAACACATAAAATATAGACCACCCGGTAAAATGAGATAAGACTGTGAGCTGTCTTTTTTTTTTTTTTTTTTTTTTTTTGGTACGTAGTCAAGATGTGTGCTGTTTGAAGATTTAGAGGGAGAAATAGGATTTGTTCTGGGTCAAGAATGGTGGGATGTATTCAGCTGGATGTTGGAAGGCGAATGCTTCGCCTTTTTATTGGAAGCTATGTGTTATGTGGTGTGGATTATTGCTGGGTTAGAGAAAAAAAATTAGAAAATTCATCTGTGGTCTCAAGTTAATACTGACAAGGTTATTTTAAAGATTTAATAAAATAGTTGAGGATTTGGTATCGATAGTGTCTATGAAGGAAAATGATAAAATTTCTTCCTGTAGATATCTAAAAATAGCAAAGAAAATTTGGAGTAGGGTTGGGTAGAGATAGAGTACGGTAGAGATAGAAAGAACTGAATAACTTTTTCAATGGATTCTAGTTCTAAATTAGTCTTGTAGAACTTTGTGAACCAAAATAAATTGTTTTTATTATTTAGAAACACATTGCATAAAACAGATTTATAAAACAGCTAAAATGATTGATTTGGTTTCATTGCAAGCCAGGAATAATTTATCCATAGGTGGAAAAATAAGCATTCTTCTGTGAAAAATGAAAGTAAGAATTGACATCATTATGTATGACAACTGGAATATAAAATTATAGTGACCAGACCTTACAATGTTCAGTATAAGGTAATTTATTAACAAAAATAGTTGAGTGCCTAGGACAGCAGCAGGGGCTTTTTGGGATAGTGTTTGTTTGGGCATCAGAAAGACCTGAATTTGTATCTCTAGTTTGCCACTCATTCATTCCCTGTGACATCATAAACCTCTCTAGACACAGTTTCATTCCTTTTTTGAACAAAAAGCTATTGGGTACCTATTATGTGCCAGCACGGTGCTTAGAATGATGAACCACACAGATGAAGTCCTCATGGAGCTTACATTCTAGTTGGGGAAACAGACACTAAGGCACATTTCAAATATAAAGGCAGGTAGTGGTAAGTGATATGAAGAAAAATGAAAAAAAGCAAGATGAGAAAGCAGAGAATGATCAGGGCTGTGCTATTTTAGATAGGTAAGCTCTTTGAACAAATGACATTTGAACAGAGACCTGAATGAAAATGGGAAGAATCTGCAAATATTGAGGGAACAACTTTATAGGCAGAGAGAACATCAAGTGCAAAGGCTTTGATGCAGGAGTGTGCTTGGAGTTTGAAGAATAGCACAGAGGCCACTGTGGACAGAGTGGGGTGAACAAGGGAAAGGATGGAGGTATTTAATAACCAACCCCAAGAGCTAGTTAATATGACTAAACACATATGTTAAGCATAATTAGTAAGTCATAAATTTAGAAAGGTAGGTTGAGGTAATTTTAAGGAGAGATACGCTGGTGAAGTGTAGATCTCTGGAAGGTTTTGAGCCATGGAATGACAAAATCTGAGGTGTATTTGGGGAAGATTAATGTAGCAGTGGAAATTGGAGAGGTTGGAGACGCAGGGAGATCAAACTGGGGCTTGTTGCAGTAGTTATAAAGACCCTGAACTGGAGTACGGTTAGTAGGAACTAAATGGAGGGTGTAGATGAGAGAGAGATGGTGGAAATAGAATATATCAGCCTCAGCAAATAATTTTAAAAAAGCAGAGGAGATGAGTGAATCAATAAGGACTGAAATTTCAAGCATGGGTAAGTAAAATGACTTGAGCATTCGTAGAGAAGTCAGGGTAAGACCAAATTTGGAGTAACTTTCAGTTAGAAATGTTAATCAAAGAGAAATTACTAAAATCACAAAAGAAGAAATAAAGTTATCACTATGCAAGAACATTTCTTTAGGTCCTGTACCATTAACAGTGATTTGGTTCTCTGTTTCAAACTACTACTTTTACAATTTTGAATATACTCTTGGCACATTGCTGCTGAGAATATGTTGGTTATCATTGTAATAACCTTTGCCAGTTTATAAACTGAAGCCTGAATATCTTTACTAGGTAATGAAGGCCATGTTTATATCCAGGTGACTCAGTGGACCTGGATAGAGGAAAGCTAATCATTTTGGTGGCCTGTAGTATTGTTTACCAGATAAGCCATTTTACATAATTACAAGGTCACATTTGTAACTTTTGCAGTGTTTCTAAATAATCTCAGTCAAAAGGACAACCCCATCATAGTGAAGGTTGGGTACAAATGTATGCTTCTTTGCCCTAATTGAGATGTGGGAATTGTGGGCACTAATTGAGTGACTATTGTAGAACCTTTTTCTCGAAACAGAGCCAAATGAATGTTCTCCTGAGCTGGTGAAGAAGGTAATAATGGAGTAAGTTCCTGTTAGAAGGATAAACTTATGGCCAAGCTCAAAGTAATAAATTCAAAATGTTATTGATGTGTTCTTTACTATAAGCCACCTACTAATAGTAATATCCATAAAATACCACAAAGCATGGCAGTATGTATTTGTGAGCTGTTAAGCTGCTACTGCATTATTAAATTGAAGTTTTATTAGTTTATTAGTAAAATAGTATCTTAATGATTACCTCATGTAATGTTATACTTCTGCCAGGCCAATTATTTGAATATATCCTGTGAGGAAAAAAACAGATTAAATCTTTTTTTGCCATTTTTTTTCTTTTTATAATTGTGTAGTCCAGAAGGGGGAGACAAAACACTGATTATTGGAGTTTGAAGTAGCTGCTTCATGATGATAAAACATCACTGTCCTGCACTTGCACTCCAATTTGATCGTTTTTTTTCTTATGTGTTTGGAAATCGTCGTATAGTTGCTACTGTAAAATATTTAGTTTTATGGTGGTGACAATTTTGTTAAAAATCTAAATTCAATCAGAATAAAAATAATGCCTTTATTTTTAACTAGTATATATATACTTTAGTAGAAAAACTTATTTGGTAATCAGATGAAAATAAGACCTGAGACTATTTAATGATGGTATATTATAAGTGATCTTTTAAGAATAGCACAAACACTATTAAAGTACCAATTTCAGTCATTTCTAATTTCACATTCATTATGTGCAGTGAGGAGCTACTTTCCCATTTCCTAATTTTTTAACACTGTAAGCTAACTTGGGTATTATACTTGTTTTGGATAGAGGTATCTGCATATCTTTTGAAAGGTTTTATTATTTAAATCTCCATTCATTTTTAGAACAATTTCTTATCCGTGCCTTCCTTTTCAGTGCATTGTCATAAAATTACATTATCTAATCAAGGCAGATTAAATTAATTTTTTAAGGAATACTAAAATAATGTAGATGATGAAATATTAAAAAAGTCATTTTACCTTGGGCATTTGGAAATGTCTAAAAGACAGCATGAATATTGGCATTATGTTTAGACATATATTTTATAAATTGATTGTATTAAGACTTATGAGTATGGGGTAGTGAGGTTTTATAATACATCCTGATACTGGAAATAAAAAGATGTACATTTCATGTAGGATTCTGCATTGCAAGTTCATTAGCCATGTACTTTGGTTGTAATCATATTAAAATTTTCTATTGAGGATATTTATCTGTATATGCAATCAGGTAGAATCTGATGCTTGATGTAAGACACTTAAAACTAGTATAGTTATTATATTGGATTGGTTTATTTTACTTTTCAACTATGGCAAAAATTTTGGCTGGATATATAGCATGAGGTAATTATATGATAAGTATTTTTTGGTGTTTGTTTTTGTTGTTACGTAACATAATCTCTACACAGTGCATCCTCTGAAAGCTCTGTAAAATTTGGTGTTGCCATTATAAAACTTATGGTGGCATGACGCAGGGATTTTTTTTTAATGAGGCAATGCTTTCTTGATCCATGTAGCCTTGTCAGCAGGAGAAAAAGGGGAAACTGATTATGATCAATATTAAAAAGTTACCTTAATTTACTGTATATCAAATTTTGGCCTTTTTCTCACATATATGATTCCATTTCCCATTTTAGTTAATCAAGTTTTTTAAAGGTCTGTTTATCTGTTAGGAAAGGACTGTTTGGTTGAGCCAATATTAGCTCCTTTGAATGGGATAAGGACAGAATAGGATCATCTTAAAAATGCCCCCTTAGATTTATAAAGTGCTCTATAGTGTTTAAAGCCCTTTCACATATTTTCTTATTTGAGCTACATATTATATGTTATATGTATTTCTCTAAGTTTGTCCATCAATTTTAAAGGAAGACATTGCCTCCATCCCCAAATTCCTGGAGACTGGTTAGAGTCTGGCCTTGGCCCATAGAGTTTTTCGGGCAGATAGCTATGCGTACAATCTTTTGTGGAGTCTATACTGGCCAAGGTATTTCCTGTCATTGGTCAAGTTATGAATACAACTTGAATAAGTTTCTAGAGTAATTTTTTTACTGTGGTCACCATAATTCAGATACTATGATTACTTCATTAACTGCATGTACTGTTGTAGTTGCAACCACAATTACATATCAAAACAGTATAGAAAACATAAATAAATTTTAACAGCATCAATCAAAGATAGTAAAAGCTTTCTGGATTCAGTATTTATGCTGAACTGTTTGTAAATTTTTACTAACCTATCATGTTTTCTTCAATGAACTTTTGATCTGAGGACAAAATAATTGCTTGTGCAATGTAATTCTTGTGCTTTGATAACAGTAACTGCTTTGCACACTTTAGGTAAATTATTTTTATTGATGATGATGCTTTTTTAGCAGAATGATTATACATTCAGAGAGCTGTTCTACAAAGTGTGATTGGCCTCTGTACACTAGATATAGTATGTATGTGTACATATGTCTCTCTGTATCTGTTTATCCATTTGTCTATGTGTCCTTCCAAAGGTTAATGAGCTTAAATAGGTTCCCTCTATATTAGAAAGCTGAGAAGTATAACGAGAGAACTGAAGCTCTTCCCAAAAATTATTTCTGATTTTTTAATTGTGTGGACTGCTTTTGCTTGGAATGAGTAAAGGTTTATGGTATGGGCTGAATTGTGTCCCCCCAAATTCACATATTGAAGCCCTAACACCCAGTACCTCAGAATACGATGGTACTTGGAGATAGGGCCTTTAAAAGATTAAGTTAAAATGAGGCCGTAGGGTGGGCCCTAATCCAATCTGACCGTTGTGCTGATAAGAAGAGGAGATTTGGATACACAGAGAGACAGCAGGGGTGTTTGTGCACACAGAGGAAAGGCCATGTGAGGACATAGATGATGGCCACCTGCGAGCCAAGGAGAGATGCCTCAGAAGAAACCAAAGTTGCTGTTGTTTAGGCCACCTAATCTGTGGTATTTGTTATGGCAGCCCTAGCCAACTAATATGGTATATAATATTCATTTTGTTTTATTTCACACATAATAATAGCTAACCTTTAGAAGACACTAAGTGCCAGGAACTGTGCTGAGCAGGCTCCATGTAGAAACTAATTTAATCCCATAACAATTATCACCCCCATTTTATAGATGAGGAAAGTGAGTCTTATAAAAGCAAGTGCATTATCATGGGTTACACAGTAAATAAGTGAGAGAGCCAGAATTTGAATCCAGTCAGACTGACTTAAGAGCTTGACCTCTTAATGAACACCTAAGTAAGATCTGGTGAATTTCAGGCAGTTCTGGATAGTGATGAACATTACAAGCATGTATCCTCTCTAAAACTATTAATATTTGGTCCTTCGTCATGTGGTAATTGGCGATTCCTATTTTCTGCCAGCAGGAGAATGCTTACAGTCATACCTACAACAGAGAGAATGCTGCCTATGGAAAAGCTGCTATATCACAGAGAATTAAATACCTCTGTGCACATGTTGCTCTACAAGCCAAAATTGACTGAACACACATGGTCTTTGTGTTTTCATAGCAGATGTTTGCAAAAGGTAGCATCAGTGCAGATAAATAGAATATACTGAACAACAAATGTGAGGAAAAAGATTCTGCTGCTTCATGAACCAAACGTAAATATTAGAAATAATTTCATTTTTAGCAGTGGCCTATAATTCTTTCTAAGCCATTTTCCCTTTGTTTAAAATAGATTAAACATTGTTCCTCTTCAAGTTTTATACCATCCATGTTCACTTTTCTTATGCACTCTTGCCTTTTTTAATTAATTTCAATTAAACATTAGTCTTATTTAATTAATATTGTGTAATTAAAATATTTATAAGCTCTCAGAGGGCAAGGACCATGTTTTAATACACCTTAGACATTTTTAAATACACTAGGCTATAATAGCAATAAAATAATTAAACATCATTTTGTTTAATCTCTACATATTCACAACTTCTCTACACTAAGCTGTATATAAACTAAAATCAGAAAGCTGTTGGTTATTTTATAATGCTTCCCAAAAACAGAAGTCCTCTTCCATTGGAAATGGCAGTCCAGCATCTCAAAATCTTTTCTTTTCTCTTTTTTTTTCCTCCCAAGAATAAAACTAAATTTCTCCTAATGCAATTTAGGTTCCTTTCCTCTTGGTGAGTTTTCTGCTTCCACAGAAGGTTGTTCGTTATCACCCATGTGATCTCTCCCAGGGTACTTGTAGTTTTAAGTGGCCCCTTAGCTGCTTCTTTTCCCACTTCCTTTAACTTTCCTATATAGGGCTGCCTTCTTTTTAATTGCTTTTGAACTACAGTTTGGGGCCTCAGAACTGTAAGTGCTCCTTGATAATACACCCAGTCTAAATGTTCTCTCATTCTCATTTTACTTGTGTGCGTGTGTGTGTGTATAGGTCCTCAGTTTTAGTGTTGCCACTTCTATTGATGGTGATTGTGATTTTTTGTACAGATGTGACTAAAAAGTACTCCCCATTCTTATCCCATTATCTTTTCTTCCCATTCTTTTCTTATTACCTAAGTAACTCCAAAAGTTGCTCTTCATCACACCGACTAGAAACATCTTGAATGTTTACCTGGATTTATCTCCAATTGTTTTAACTTACAGCTTGGTGTACAAAGTAAATCATACCCATAGGAAAACCACCACACAAGATGGATTCTTAGAACATAAAATGATTTATGACAAATATAGTGAAAATTACAATGGGGTTTGGGTCACGGTTCTATCTTTTAATGGCTGAGTGGTTTGGGATGAAACACTCAGCCTTTCTTGAGCCCATCTCTTTGTCTATATTTACTCTGCCATCCTAATAGAGTTATGAAGCACTTTGTAAACTGTAAAACATACTACACATTAAAGTCATTATAGTAATAATCAGTTAAAGAAATGATTCTCAATGTAGTGCCTAATACACATATTTGGAAGAATGTGTTGAACCACAACTACTGCCAGCTTATAGTGGCACATGAATTCATGCCTTCGTTACCTAGCGTCAGTTTAGAAGCCAGTTATAGTTAGAACCTTTGTGAAAGCTCAGGTCTTCTAAGAGGAGCCCTAGGCTACAGACTACGGTTAAAGTCACCCTCTTTATGAAAAGGCACAAACAACTGTGAGGATTATCCCTAATCTTCTATCTAAATATTAAAATATCTGCATTTTAAACTGCACAGCCATAGTATACTTTTCTCATTTTGTTTGAGCTCTTTTCCCCAGCTGAATATTGTATATCCTCTATAAATTAGGGGTTTGATAACTATTTCTCAACTAAGGTCACACGAACTCAGAAATAGGAAAGTTTCTGAAGTACTTCTTTGAATTTGGCTTTTTAGTTTTTTTTAGTAGTACTAAATATTTAAATACAAAAGACCATATTTCCTTTAAATACATGACTTAAACCAAATATGTGATTTAAAGCAAATCCTTTTCAAGTTTGCTATTCTCATTATAAGAGTATAATACATTTCAGAAAATTAGATAATAGAGTTAAGGAAAGGGAATTAAAAAAATAACCATTCATACCCCCATAACTCTCATTAACATCCAATAATTTCTCTGCTGTGTAGTTACATTTCTAGAATGGTTCTTACCACTTTTTGTAGCTGTAATTCCCTTTCAGAAATGAATCCCTATTTTATGATGAGGTAAACGGATAAAGATAATTTTGGTAGATTATAGCTTCTGATAGCAAAGTAGTATTTTAATAAATCCTGGCACCCTCACTTGATTTAATTATAGCCTGGTTACTGAAAACTCAATATCTAGAAGTATTTTATGCCACGAATACTTGTGGCATGATTTTATCTTTAGTAATGTTTGAGTATATGACCAGTTACAGGCCATTTTTATGTGTTTTCCTGGATAGCTTTAAAAACCTAATGAAAAATGTCAATGACCTATCCTGTTATTGGATTAAAATAATACACAAATTGCTATCAAGATATAAAACAACACTAAATCTCAATTTTCTCAGATTGGTAACTATAATGATTTATTTTTCTTATTTATGAGATATGAATACTTTGGAGAAAAATCTAGAGGTGCTGAATAGGTAAATAGTAGCAGAAAAGGTATTAATAAGTCTCATGAAATTTTGTATACCACTATTTTCATTATTTTTGGGGGGCACTGTTGAATTATGTTGCAAATGAAGCAAGATCTTCATTTGGAAAAATTACTTGTATTAAACAGATGACTAGGCTGAAATAGCTGCTAAAACAATTTCATACTTTTGTTTTTAATGTACTCCAATTATAAAATGTCACATCAGATTGTTTGTGAGTTTACAAGTACAGAATTTTAATTTTATTTTTGAGTTATGACATTTCAGAAGTTGATTAAAAGCACCCCAAATATATTCTAAGCTTTTTGTATATAATAAGTTAACCATTTTGAAATGAGTTAAAACAAGATTGGAATTTTAGCAGTTAATACTTTTGTTAAAGGAATTGATCAATTATTCTATAGTTACCTGTTTTGCCCTTTTAATTTTGAATGTGTGAGGAACTCACTGCCACATTTTATTTGCTCTAATTTCTTATTTTGAGAAATTTCAAGCCTACACAATCATTGCAAGAGTATTTCAATGAATATCCAGATGTCTCTTACCCAGATTCTGTAATTGTTAACATGCTGTATTTGCTTTATCCTTTTTCTTTTTTTATGTCTCATTTTTTCTCTCTTCTACATCTTACTTGCTGATTTGTAACACATCATCCCTAAATACTTCAGCATGTGTCTCCTAGGAACAAGGACCTTCTCCTAGTTGTCCCTCAGTATATGAGGAAGATTAGTTCCAGGAGCCCCCTCAGATGACAAAATCCAAGGATGCTCACGTCCATTATATACATTTGCATATAACCTAGGCACATCCTCCCATATATTTTATCTGTAGATTACTTGCAATACCTAATACAATGTAAATAGTTGTTATACTGTATTTTTATTTTTATTTTGGTATCTGGCCAATATGTTTTTTTTTTGTAATTTGTATTACTTTTACTGTTGTATTGTTATTCTTTATTATTATTTTTTTGAATATTTTTGACCTGCAGTTGGTTGAATCAGAAGATCTTGGACCCAAGGATACAGAAGGACGACTGTATAAGTGCAGTATAATTATCAAACTCAGGGAATCTATCACCGCCATAATGTTACTATCTAATATAGAGCCCATATTCAATATTCCCCAATTATCTCAATAATCTTCTTTGTAACTTCTTTTTTTTTAGGATTCAATCAAGAATCATATTACATTTATTTGTTGTATCTTCCTAGTCTTCTTTAACCTAGAACATTCCCTAGACTTTAAAAAATTTCATTTTATCAACATTTTGAAGAGACTAAGCCAGTTATTTTGCAGAATGTTTCTCAATTTGGATTTGTCTATTGTTACCCCATGTTTCGATTCAGGGTAAACTTTTTTTTTTTTTTTTTTTT
>NW_007733377.1:49230-79073 GCF_000696425.1 Galeopterus variegatus | reverse complement strand
TTTTTTTTTTTTTTTTTTTTTTGTCCTTTTTGAGACTGGCTGCACTGCGCTCAGCCAGTGAGCGCTGTGAGCGAACCGGTCATCCCTATATAGGATCCGAACCCGCGGTGAGTGCGCCACGGGCTTGGCCCCAGGGTAAACATTTTTAACAAGGATGTACATAGGTAATGTTTGTCCTCAGTGCATAATATTACAAGGGACATGGATATCAGTTTGCCCCATTATTGGTGTGATCATTTGGTTGAGGAGGTATCATCCATATTTGTCTTTGTAATTAATAAGTGATATGTGGAGTGATATTTTGAAATTGTGTAAATAAGCTGTTCCCCAGCAACATTCTACATTATTTTGACTTCTGTTAATGATGATCCCTTGTTGGAATCAGTTATAACTAGGATTGATATAAAATGGTGATTTTCTAATTTCATCCTTACTTCCATATTTATTATGTGGCATTCTTTTGTAAAGTAGAACTTTCTCTTATCTCCATACCCTCTTTAAAATTATTTTGAAACTATTAGTATGGACTCACAGATTCTTTATTTAAATTCAGTTCTCTGCAATAGCTTATTGATGGAAAAGCCTTTTATTGCTTACTGAAAATAACACATAAAATAAAGGAATTAAACAATATCTGTTTGGTTTGTACTTGATGAGGTACCTATACCCATACTAGTTCATTAACTCTCATTCAGGATCAGTTCTGTTTTTCCCCCTCCAGAAGAAAACAATAGGCAGATGGAGTGAAATTTGAAGTGATGAAATGTCTGACGTGATATATTCATTCATTGCGGTTGCTGTATTTGGACCCTTATTTATATTCATTGTTGCATAATCCTTCTGAATATTCTAAACATTAAAATCTATTTTTGTATCTTATCAGACATAAGAAATATTATATCAGATTGCTACTTGAATTAAATGCCATTAGCCATCTTCATTTTCAGGGTTTCACTATTGTTTGTTTTTATTTTTTTATTAAAGCATTATTTATTATGCATATTTGTCGGATACAGAGTTTAATATCAATACCTGTGTACAGTGTGTGATGAATGAATCAGGAAACATAGCATGTTCATCATTACAAAATGTAATCATCCCTTGTGTCCACTAACCAATTTCTTGCTAACCCCCCTTCTCCTTCCACTTCCCCACCTCTAGTAAGCAAGTTTGGTTCTCTACTTCTGAAAGTTCAACATATTATTGTGATTGTTCATTTGTTCTCTCTTCCTTTCATTTATTTTTTAGCTCCCACTTTATGAGTGAGAACATGTGATATTTCTCTTTCTGTGCCCGGCTTATTTTACCTAACATAATTTTCTCCAGGCTCATCCATGCTGCTGTGAATGGCAGAATTTCATTCTTTTTTTATGGCTGAGTAGTACTCACAGTGTATGTATACCACATTTTCCTTATCTAGCCATCCATCAATGGACATTTAAGTTGGGTTCCATATCTTGGCTATTGTAAATAGAGCTGCAATAAACATGGGAATGCAGGTATCCCTTCAACATGATGATTTCCACTCCTTTGGGTATGTACCCAGTAGGGGAACTGCTGCATCATGTGGTAGTTCTGTCTGTAGTATTTGAGAAATCTCCATACTGTTTTCCATAATGGCTGTATTAATTTACAGTCCCACCAACAGCATATAAGGGTTCCACTTTCTCCAGCTCTTGTCAGCATTTGTTATTCTGTCTTTTTGATGATAGCCAGTCTAACTGGAGTGAGATGATACCTCAATGAGGCTTTTATTTGCATTTCCCTGATGATTAATGTGATGTTGAGCATTTTTAAATGTACCTGTTGAGCATTTGTATGTCTTCTTTTGAGAAATGTCTATTAAGCTCTTTTGCCCATTTTTTAACTAGATTATTTGTTCTTTCACTGTTAAGGCGTTTTACTACCTTGTATATTTAGGATATTAATGCCTTGTCAGATGTATAGTTTGCAGGTATTTTCTCCCATTCTGTACGTTGTCTTTTCACTTTGTTGATTGTTTCCTTTGCTGTTCATAATCTCATTATTTTATTTTGTTTTTTGTTGCTTATGTTTTTGAGGTGTTATTCATAAAATCTTTGCCTAGTCCTACATCCTGAAGTGTTTCCCTGTATTTTCTTCTAGGAGTTTTATAAGTCTTTAAACCGTTTTGGGTTGATTTTGGTATATGGTGAGATGTACAGGTCTAGTTTCATTCTTCTACACATGGTTATTCAGTTTTCCCAGCACCATTGGCTAAAGAGGCTGTCATTTCCCCAATGTATGTTCTTGGCACTTTTGTCAAAGATCAGTTGGGTATAAGTACATGGGTTGATTTCTGAGTTCTCTATTCTGTTCCATTGGTACATCTATTTTTATGCCAGTACCATGCTGTTTTGGTTACTATAGCTTTTTAGTATAGTCTGAAGTCAGGTAGTAGGATGGCTCCCGCTTCATTTTATTTGCTCAAGGTTGCCTTGGCTATTTGGGGTCTTTTGTACCATATGAATGATAGGATTGTTTTTTCTATTTCTGTGAAGAATGCCATTGGTATTTTGATGGAAGTTGCATTGAATCTGTAGATCGCATTGGGTAGTATGGACATTTTCACAACATTAATTCTTCCAATCCAAAAGCATGGAATACCTTTCCATTTTTTCGTGTCCTCTTTAATTATTTTCAGCAGGTCTCACCGTCGAGATCTTTTACTTCCTTCGTTAAATTTATTCCTAAGTCTTTTATTCTTTCGGTAGCTATTGTAAATGGGCTTACTTTCTTGATTTCTATTTTCTGCTCATTTGTTGTTGGTGTATAAAAATTCTACTGATTGTTTATGTATCCTGCGACTTGGCTGAACTCATTTATCAGCTTTAGGAGATTTTTGGTAGAGTTTTTAGGTTTTCTATATATAGTATCATGTTGTCTATGAACAGGCACAATGTGACTTCATCTTTTCTAGTTTGGATGTCTTTTATTTCTTTCTCCTGCTTGATGGCTCTGGCCAGTACTTCCAATGCTATGTTAAATAGGACTGGTAAGACTGGGCATCCTTGTCTTGTTCCTGTTCTTAGAATGATGAACATCATTCAGGATGATGTTGGCAATGGGTTTGTCATATGTGGCTTTTATTGTGTTGAGATATTTTCCTTCAACACCTATTTTGTTGAGAGTCTTTGTCATGAGGGGATGTTGAACTTTGGCAAATGCTTTTTCTGTGTCTGTTGAGATAATCATATTTTTTTTCTTGATTTTGTTGATGGGATTTGTCACATTTATTGATTTGCATATGTTCTCATCCTTGCATCCTGGGAATGAATCCCACTTGATCATGATGCATAATCTTTTTGATGTGCTCTTGTAATTTTGTTTGCTCATATTTTGTTCAGGATTTTTACGTCTATGTTCATCAAGGATATTGGCCTGTAGTTTTCTTTTTTTTGTTGTATCTTTGTCTGATTTTGTTATGAGGGTGATGCTGGCCTCATAGAATGAGTTTGGGAGAATGGCCTCTGTTTAAATTTTTTGGAATAGTTTGAAATGGATTTCTGTTAATTCTTCTTTAAAGGTTTGATAGAATTCAGCAGTGAAGCTATCTGATTCTGGGTTTTTCTTTGTTGGGAGGCTGCTGATTACTGCTTCAATCTTGTTGCTCGTTCTTGATCTATTCAGGCTTTCTATTTCTTCTTGTTTGAGTCTTGGTAGTTTGTATGTGTCCAGAAATTCATTCATTTCCCCCAGATTTTCAAATTTGTTGGTGTATAGTCATTCATAGTTGTGTCTAATGATTCTTTTTATTTCTGTAGTATCAGATGTGATGTCTCCTTTCTCATTTCTGATTTTTGTTATATGGGTCTTCTCTCTTCTTTTTTTAAGTTGGTCTAGCTAATGGTTTGTCTATTTTGTTTATCTTCTCAGAAAAACTACTTCTTGTTTGATCTTTTGTGTAATTTTTTTGGTGTCTATTTAATTTAGTTCTGCTCTTAATTATTTCTTTCTATCTCCTAATCTTGGAGTTGGATTGTTCTTGTTTTTTCTAGCTCTTTGAGGTGTGATGTTAGGCTGTTTATTTGAAATCTTTCTATTACTTTGATGTAAGCATTTATTGCAATAAACTTTCCTCTTAGTACTGTTTTTGCAGTATCCTACAGGTTTTGGTAAGTTGTGCTTGTATTTTCATTTGTCTCAAGGAATTTTTTGATTTTCTGCTTTATTTCCTCTTTGACCCATTGGTCGTTCAGGATCATGGTGTTTAATTTCCATGTATTTGTATAGTTTCCAAAGTTTTGTTTGTTGTTAATTTCAAATTTTATTCCACTGTGGTCTAAAAATATACTTGCTGTGATTTCATTCTTCTAAAATTTGTTGAGACTTACTTTGTGGCCTACCATGTGGCCTATCCTAGAAAATGATCTATGTGCTGATGAGAAGAATATATATTCTGAAGTTGTGGGATGAAATGTTCTATAAATGTCTGTCAAGTCGATTTGGTCTAAAGTGCTGTTTAAATCAAATATTTCTCTGCTAATTTTTAGTCTAGATGATCTGTCCACTGCTGAGAGCAGTGTGTTAAAGTCCCTAATGCTTATTGTGTTGGGGTCTGTCTCTTCCTTTAGATCCAATAACAGTTGCTTTTTGTATATGGGTGCTCTGATGTTGAGTGCATATATGTTTATGATTGTTACATCTTCTTACTGCATTTGATCCTTTTATCACTATTCAATGTCCTTCTTTATCTCTTTGTATTGTTCTTGGTTTGAAGTCTATTTAATCTAAGTATGGTAACTCCTTCTTGTTTTTTGTTTCCATTTGTGAGGAATATCTTTTTCTATCCCTTCACTATAAGTCTACTATTGGTGAAATGAGTTTCTTGCAGGTAGTATGTAGTTGGGTCTAGTTTTTTAATCCTTTCTGCCAATCTGTATCTTTTAATTGGGGAGTTAATCCATTTAACATTCAAGGTTGTTATTGAAAGGTATTGCTTTGTTCCTTCCTTTTTATTAATATTTTAATGGTTGTTTTATGTTTCTTTTGTTCCTTTCTTTCCCTTTCATTGTTTGTCTTTGCTGTTCGGTGTTCTTTTGTAGTGATAAGATACATTTTCTCTTTCTCTTTTGCATATCTGTTCTACTAGTGTTTTTTATTCTTTCTCATCTATTTATGGTGATTTTGATTCTAGATGTAGGACTCCCTTGAGGATTTGTTGAAGGGCTGGTCTTGTAGTGGTGAATTCCCGCAGTTTTTGTTTTTCTAGGAAAGATAATATTCCTCCTTCTTTTCTGACAGAAAGCTTGGCTGGGTGTAGTATTCTTAGTCAGCAATTTTTTTTTTCTTTTGGCACTTTGAATATGTCATCCCACTCTCTTCTGGCCTGTAGGGTTTCTGTTGAGAAGTGTGCTGTTAACCTGATGTAGATTCCCTTATAGGTGATTTGAGACTTTTCTCCAGCTGTTTTTAGGATTCTTTGTTTGTCTTTGACATTTTGACAGTTTGAGTACAGTATGCCTCAGGGAGCCCCTTTTTGGGTTGAATCTGTTTGGAGATCTTTGAGCTTCTTGGATCTGTGGGACCATATCTCTCCCAATACCTGGGAAGTTTTTGGCTATTTCATTAAATAAGCTTTCAATGCCTTTCCCTTTCTCTTCCCTTTCTGGTACATCCATAATATTGCTGTTTCTATGTATAAGGTTATCAGAAAGATCTCTTAGGATCATTTTTTAAAAAATTCTTTTTTTCTTTTTTTTTGGTTCAACTGTGTTAATTCAAAGAGCCTGTCGTCTAGTTCAGAAACTCTTTCTTCCTCTTGTTCAGCCTGCTGCTTATGTTCTCAGATGTATTTTTTATTTTGTTGAATTCATTTTTCAGTTCCAGGATTTCTGCTTGGTTCTTTTTTTATTTCCGTCTCTTTGTAGAATTTGTCATACATGTCCTTGAGATATACATACACACATACATACATACATATATACACACATATATATTTTACTTCATTGTGATTTCTAATTTTTCATCAATCATATCGAGGTTTCTTAATGTTGACATTTGGGATTTCTCTTCAGGTAAGTCACCAGTTTCCTTTTGTTTGGTGTCTGGTATTGGAGAATTGTAGTCTTTTGAGGGTGTCATGTGAGCCTGTTTTTTCATGTTTCTTGTATCTCTGCATTGATGCAGGCATCTGGTGGTATAGTTGTTAATTTTTTGAGTGGTTTTTGAAGGGAGAGACTCTTACCTATAGAAGTGTTTTATATTAATAATTGAATTGGGCTATGTAGGTTTGGTTCTGGATGGGCATGGTAGTACATGCTGGCTCACTCCCCACACCTTCTTCACTGGTGCTGGCAGGCTGTTTTGTCAGATGGGACACTGTGCTCCCAGAGGAGGAGGGAGTGGATCCAGGCAACCAGTGCAAGGGGCCAGAGCAGCTCCTGCTCACTGTCCACTGGAGCAGGTGCAGAGCACTATGTTGGGCCTGGCTCTGAGCTCCTGAGAGGAGGGGGGGAGAAAGGCATAGATCCAGATGACTGGCACACTCCCTCCACTTTCTGCTGGCATGGGCAGTTCCCCTATGTTGAGTGGGTCTCTGTGTTCTCAAAAAGAAGGAGGGTGTGTATCCAGGCAGCCAGCATGCTCTTCCCATGCTCTCTACTGGGTTGTGCAAGGCCACTGGTCAGCAGGTCTCTGGGCTCCCCTGTCTCCTACCCCCCAATGGCAATGTCCAGCAGCAGCCTGGGACTGAGGGGGCAGGGGTTACTTCACGTGTAGTTCCCCTCAGGGGAAATACAGTTCTGTGGGCTCTTAGCTGCTCCATATGCTGGGCTCATTGTTTGCAAAGGCCACACTGTTACCCTGCAGCCTGGTTTGCAGGCATCTAAAGTGGGGGCACTGGCTGCCTGCCCTCCCCTGCCTACCTTGTACTGGCAGTGCAGGGTTTCTTGAGTGTCAATGCCAGTCCTGGTTAGGAATTTCTCCTGTCTTTCTGTGTTGTGGTCTTGAGTTTCCAGGTCTTGTGGTGTTTTCCTCACTGTTTAGCTGGATTCCATTGTTTTTTCCTAGGCACTCTACTCTTCAGGTGACTATGTATTTGTTGCTTTGGACTTTGTTTGCATCAGAGTTGAGGGCTGGCTGCCTCTAGTCAGCCATCTTGCCAGAAAAACTCACTATTGTTTAAAAAATCATGATAGTTTATCTTTAGGTGTTATGAAGCATGAATATAAATACCCACAAATATGTTTTCTGGAAAAAAAAAATTATGGGTTTGCATATAGGAATGTGGGTTGCCACGGTATTCAGTCATCCAGAACAACGCTTTTCAAATTATCTTCCTTGCAGGCTCGATACCCTAGGTTTTTGTCAGAGGTGCTTCATGTGTTCTGCAAATTGCCCTTCCCCAACTCTGTTTTAAAAGGGAGCTCTACTTATTTTCAAAGGTTACAAAAATTATACCTATGTTCAGAGACCTCTAAATTAGTAATTTATAAGACCAGATAAATTCATTTTTGTATACAGCTCAGAATGTAGCTTCTCTTTGCATCTTTAGTGGTAAAACATCCTAAGATTGTAAGAGATACTATTTTAAAACTCTTAATATTTGTAGATACTTATTTTTGGAAATCTGGATTTTCTTCATATAATACAACTAAAACAAAATGTATGAATCATCTGGATGCCTTGTTTAATAGTTCTTCTATAAAATGCCTTGTGTTGGATGTTTCTGTTTATCCAAATAGACTCATTGTTCTCCTTGATTGACTTATAAAATCAATTCCTATAATGAAATACTACTTTAATATGTTTGAAAAAATGGTTAGTCTTGGGAAAAAAAGCTTTTAAAACCACTTATCTTAGAGAAAATACCCATTTCAAATGTGAATTTATTATACCCATTATTTAAAATGTGTGTGTATGTTACTTTTAAATGTACTTGTATTTCCTGTCATGGGACATTGAGTCAGGATTTTAAATTAACTCTCCCTGATCTTTATAAAATAAGATAAATGGTAAAAAAAAATTGGGAATTCTTGCTGCTGTTATGTAAAAATAAGAGTAATTTTAGTGGTCTGGACTGAGAGGTCATAAAAAGCAGCAGGTACACTTATGTGTAAATCTGTGTGGCTGAAGTGTAGATTGTGGCCAAGTGTCCAAGGAGCTATTAGAAGGGCAGCGATATCATGGCATTACTATATTTCAGAGCTGACACTGTGGTTTGTATTGTCTATAAGACCAAGGTAAAGTTTAGCCAAAAGTTTTGTAGTCCTTCCTATTTTGTTTCCTCCATACTGATGGAACATTACCCTTCTGACACAAACTTTTTTCTTCTGCTAGAGCTTCTCCTTATTACCTCTACCACACTCAAATGTTTTATATCTGTATCTTGATTTCTGCCCTTGTAATTAGCCTATTTTGTGTAATTAGAATAAAGCATTTCAGAGTTGAATTATATAAGCATTACTTGCTGTCTCTTAGGGCAAAAAGAATTTTTCAGTTGTATTTTTTTAATGGCCTGAATTATTCTTTGAATCGACATTCAAACTATTTTCCTAGATCTATTATCTTACATAAATAAAAAGAAAAAGACTACATAAACATAGATAAGCATTTTATGGATGAAGGTAAAATAGGAGATCATTTCTTTACATAAGGAACAACTATTAATAAATTAATTCTTTAAGGTCCTGTTCATAGCTCTGTTATGCAAGGAGAATACCTTAAGTAAAATAGCATACTAGATAACTGTTATGTGGAGATAGACTGAGTGCAAAAATGTGTTAAAACACATGTATTTATAAAATAGACTTCAATTTTAAGAAATAAAACTACTACTATTGAAAGTAGAGGTATAAAAGTGATTTCATAGTGATTTTAAATGTACACAAATTCCTTTACTTTCAAAAGTGTGAAACTTTTGACTTTTATACTGCTGTTTAATGCTATATAAGCCCCACTCTTGATCCTCAATATTTCTTATTTATTTATTTAGAAATATTTATTGTGTACTTACTGAATGTGCCAGGTACTTTTCTAGGTGCTGGGGAGGGGGGAGTAATGGGGAAAAATGTCCCCAGGAGCTTAGAGTCTACTTGGGCTAGTATTAGAGTAGACCATTGATTATTGTTTTTGTATGTCTCAATCCCTTCACTGTAAGAGGAGTGAGGGGTCACATTTTCTAGTTTTCAATATACATTTATAAACTGAGCATTTTATTTGATAAAATTGCAGTTGTATTGACCTCTCATAAAGTATTTAGTTTCCCCACAAGGGATTATTTAGTATTAAGCATCCAGTGCATAAAACCAGACCACAGCGAAATCTTAGTAAGCCAAGGATAAATCTTCTGATGATCATAAAACAGCCAGAATAGATACCACTCTACAAATAAAGGGTTGGGTGGGGATCTACTGTGGTAGTGAGAATAGCCCGGAATATCTGAGTTGTGACTAAAATAGGAGCATGTGGGGACTGGCTAGTGAGGGAGGGAGAACCTGAGCACCAACCAGTGCCAAAGAAGACTCGGGAATTACATTTTTACACATTAAGTCATGGGTTTGATGAGACGAGAAAAAGGCATGTTCTGGCTGGTATCTAACTTCAGAAGCCTAGCCTTCTTGGACAGAAACTAAAATGAAAATCTAAGAGACTTAAGAAGCGAGGAAGGGGTGTATATGATCAGTGATAGTGTTAACATCAATGGTTTACAGACATTAAAACCATCAGTGGTAAATGAAAACTGGAGGTGGTAATGATTTTTTAGTGGACTTCAGAAGTAGTGACCACAGTTGTTGGATGGAGAGAAATGTAATAAAGACTCATATAGAAGAGCTCTTTATGTTAGCAGGTCAAGGAAGAAAGAGACTTTTAAGGCAAAGTCTCAAGGCGTAGCCGCTGTGGGAGTTCTCAAGTGTAGATGAGGAATGTCTCCAGTTTGAGAAGCCTGCCCCCGTCTCCTGCTCCCTGCTGTATTCTCCATGCCTGTGCCATGTGAAGTGCTCCCAGCACTCTGCGAGGCTCTGCAAATTCAACTGTGCTCCAGGGAAATCACAGTGGACCCAGAGCCCAGGGCTGTATTCTCCCCAGCTGGCTTTCTGTGTGGTCCTGAGGTCTAGCCTGCATTCTGAGCACAGACACTTGTAACTGAAAAAAGTTTCCTCCCTGCCCCCTGTGGGACTCCTCTATTCTTCCTGTACAAAAATATCCATTGGTACCTTAATAACTTTTACAGATATTGTGTGCATGTAGAACCTTAACACACTGGTTAGTCATTTGGCCCTAGTTACCATCAATTTGCACCTGAATATCCCAGTCATCTCTATAGTGTATTGAAACATGTTACCAGGAAGTATAACAGTACATCGTAGACAGATAGAGACATTTTCAACCTAAAAACTTAAAATAGGTGCACTGGAAATTTTCATCTCTCTATTATTTTGGAGGGGGGTGGAGGGAGGTGGCTGGCCCATTCAGGAATACAAACCATTAACCTTAGTGTTACCATGTTCTCCCAAGTGAGCTAACAGGCCAGAACCTGGGAGTAGGTACTATTTTTGTCATCTCATTTTACAGATGAGAAAACCAAGATTACACAGCCTGCCAGAATTCAAACCTAGACAGACGGACTCAAGGAAAAATTATGGCTACTTCCGGTCTCATTTTGTGTATTTGTTTCAATAGCAGTACCAATCTTTTAGGCATCCAGTGTTGTGAATGTCATGAATTTACAGTAAACCTGTGGAATTTACATATATAAAACATAGATGTCATGCTGGTGAATTCAACTTACAAGCCATGGAATAGAGCTCTTGCAGTGAGGCTATTAGTTTCAGGTAATTTAAATCTCAGTGGGAACCAAGAAATGGATTTTGAACTAATATATTTTTGAAGTCTTCAAAGATAGGAGATTGTAATATTCCGTGTAAAGGAAAAACCTTGTGATTTTTTTTAAGGTAAAGAGGTTTAAATTTAATGAAGTACTTAAAAGTAATTTCAAGATTTATTTCCCCTCTATAAACATTGCTTTTTGTCAGCTTAAAGGAAATTGGTTAAAAAATTAGGCTCCTTTTCAACATAACGCTAAATAGAACTAAACATATCTTTCAATGTTGGGAACTTTTTCTAATGGGAGGAATGCAAAATTACATGTTTTTGAGGATCTACACAGGGCCTAATATATTTCATTCACCAATCCCATTGTTGATTAGGATGATAGACATTACCTTTAAAGGATATTTTATTTATTTTTTTTATTTTATTATTATTATTTTTTGTCTTTTTCTGTGTCCGGCAATGGATCGCAACCCTCAGTGTTGCCCCCGTACCGGACCGGGGACCGGCAACGGGATCGCAACCCTCGGTGTTGCTCCCGCGCCTCGCTCAGCCAGTGAGCGGGAACCGGTCTGTATGTGGGATCCGAACCCTCGGGCAGGAGCGCCACCGCGCTTCCCAAGCGGCGCACTATCCAGTGCGCCACCGGGCCGGCCCAAGGATATTTTATATTAGCTTTTGTATCAGGTAAAATTATATCTTGATAAAATGTTTTTCTAGTTTTAGAAATTAAAGGAAAATATATAACTAAAGTTTAGGTCATAGTAATAATCTCAGCTAATTTTAAGTCTTTGCCACTCACATATTATAATTAGCTCCTTCTCACACATGTATTCTAACATTAATGGTGTCTAATGGTAGAGATCTTCAGTTACATTCTCCTCATGTACACTGCCATATCACCTCATGCAAACTTCTCACACCTATAACATGGAATTTCTAATGATTTGTTTACTTCTGTCTCTCTTTTGGGAGACTGGGATCCTTGAAGGTTGGGACTATGTTTGTATTTCTATTCCAAACAAATCTTGCACAGTGCTTGATACTTAATTTGCAGTTGATAAATTCTAGGAAGGCTCCTACAAGAAACATTTAAAGGGTCTGCCAGGACTTAGGGCTCATCCACCCTCTACTCTCGAAATGTTTTGAGGAGAATTAACAACCCTATTATTATTCAAAGAAGCATGTAAATTGTGTAAGTCAAATTATAGGTCAGAGAAAATTGGAATGTCCATGGTGGAGTGGTTAACATCTTTTTGTTTCTAGTATTTCAGGCAATGTCATTTCCAAGAGTACCATTTACTGTGTATAAGTTCTATTAGTACTGTTACTGTGTACAAGTTTTATTAGTACTGTAAGCCCCTTTATACAAAGGCTATACTTAATTTTTATATTCCCATTATGACTATTACCTAACATTGCCAGGAATACAATAAGTGCTCATTAGAATTTTGAATGAATGATCAGTGTGTTTGTTGCCAGCATACTCTCACAACTCTCCCATTTGATGAGAAGCAGTTAGTCATTTAAAAATTCTTCTCTTGTCCACATTCAACGCAGTGCCACAGGTATGTAGGCATGTGTGTCGAAATTTCCCAAGACCATCCCCACTTTTGAAGATTTGTTAGAAAGATTCTCAGATCTTAGAATATAGTTTTACTAACAGCTAAGATTTACTACAGTGACATAGCAGGGACACACAGCCGGATCATAAGGGGAAAAGATACTAGTGGAGTCTGGAGGAATCCATGGGTAGGCTGCCTTAAGCTGTCTCCTTCCCACAAGGGGTCCCACAGAATGCTCTTTTCCCCCAGGAGTGAAAATGCAGCAACAAATGTGTGAGGTTCCTGGCCAGGGAAGCCCATTAGAGAGTCAGCACACAAGGTTTTAATTGGGGACTGGTCATGTAGGCAGTCTCTATTTAACATGTACCAAAATTCCAGAATCCCCAAAGTAAAGCAGCATTCAGTATAAACCACATTGTTTGTATAAACAGGCACTGTAAACCACTCTGATCAGTTAGGGAGCAGTGAGAACCAAATCCAACTTCCCAGATAACAGCCAAGGGCCAACTTTGCAAGCAAGCCTTTCTATAGAGAGCAGTCTTAGGCTTGCTATGTTAACTTTTGAACACCATGACTTTGCATGAATAACATTTTTGGTAGGAGAAGGAAACTTTCTTTTAGTAGTACTTCAAATTAGTTTTATGCTTAATTTGTTAAACAGGGAGATTAAGGTTTCTGTTCTTTTTTTTTTTTTTTTTTTTTTTTTTTGTGATTTCAAATTATTTTTTTTTTTAATTTTTTAAAAAGGGGGGATAAGGTTTTTTTTTTTTTTTGTGATTTCAAATTATTTTTTTTTTTAATTTTTTAAAAAGGGGGGATAAGGTTTTTTTTTTTTTTTGTGATTTCAAATTATTTTTTTTTTTAATTTTTTAAAAAGGGGGGATAAGGTTTTTTTTTTTTTTTGTGATTTCAAATTATTTTTTTTTTTAATTTTTTAAAAAGGGGGGATAAGGTTTTTTTTTTTTTTTGTGATTTCAAATTATTTTTTTTTTTAATTTTTTAAAAAGGGGGGATAAGGTTTTTTTTTTTTTTTTTTTTTTTTTTTTTGTGACCGGTAAGGGGATCGCAACCCTTGGCTTTGTGTCGCCCGCACCGCATTCAGCCAGTGAGCGCACCAGCCATCACTATATAGGATCCGAACCCGCGGCAGGAGCGCTGCTGTGCTCCCAGCGCCGCACTCTACCGAGTGAGCCATGGGGTCAGCCCAGGTTTCTGTTCTTCATTAGAGATACCTCTAATAACTTGGTGGTTTAAGTGCCTGTTCATCTACTTGGATTATTGGTAAAGTTCCTTCTTGAGCATTCCAAATGTACCAAACTTACCAACCCCTCCCCCCCAACCAGAACTTGAAAGCTTGCTAAAAGTACAGTTCCTTGTATCCCATGTGCTCTTGCAAATGTGGTCAACTAGGCATATTGTCTGTTGATTCCTGGTTATAGATAGTTGTTATAGACCCATATAATATTATATTGGATTTTATTCAATCTGTTTAATTTTCTCTAGTTTGGTTGGTAGGTTGGCAGATATTCATAATGCAGGAGCTAAGAAAGCAATAAAGGAAAGAAAAAAGTGTGGATTCCAGAAAAATCTAGGCATACTGTTGTAGTATCACATGTTATAAAATGTTCAAAACTTAATTTCTGAGCTATTTAGTTGAATCCATAATAGATGGCATCTCCACAGTGATTGGCAGAAATCACCTTTGATTACTGCGTTATGTAGTTTTCTGTGATAACATGTTTTCTGATTTTAAAGTTTTCTATCAATTGGACTTTACCTTCCTGCTTTTGGCAATACAATTAAGGCAGTTTTGTATTCAGTAGGGGCCCCCTTATGAGGAACTCAGTATTCTGACTGATCTCAACTATTTGCAGTATTGCACATCTTTTTGCAAATAAAGGGGGAAAAAAGACTCCTATATCTCTTAGAGAGTAGTGGGTGTCAACTCAGGCTCTCACCAGTTAATCTTATGTTTTGAAAAGAAAAAAGAAAGAAAGAAAGAAAGGTGCTATTGACAGTGAGATGTGACAGCTAATAGCAGAAGGAGATACTATAAAAATACAGTAGTCTTCAGTTATATCACAGAAAGAAAACAGTCCGTCAGTGGTTTGGAGGGCACTGCTATATTATTGCACAGAATAGAAATTGATATTGATGAGGAGTCATCAAAGGGAGATTCAATGTACTCTTCATCAGTGTAGTCTGTGTGTAATATATTTCCAAAAAGTTTCCATCAGGAAATGGTTAGCACCACCCCCCACCTTTAGTAGTTGTACTTAAGCAATATCTTTCAAGAGCACAGCATACATTCATGGATCACTGATTATGCTGGATGAAGGACTGATTGTATTTAGCTCTCCTTATGAAAGCTCATGGGAAAATATATATCTGTGACTTATTCAGTATTTAATATAATTAAAAACTAAAGAACTACACCAAATTAAAAGAGGGAAGTTTCCAGCAATATTTGGTAAAATCTGGAATGCATTTTTCATATTCCCCCATTGCCTCATATTAATATTTCTGAGATTAATTTCCAGAGAAAATAGTTGGTTACCAATAAAATATATTGTTTAAAAAAATGTTTCCTGTTCTTGAAGAGGCAAAGAAGTCATAACACTTTGTGGGGAAAGGGAAGGCAATTAAGCATAGAAGTACGATAAATGATACTTGAACCCTGGTACCATCCCATAGGCAGGGGGAAAAAAACCCTGTTGTTCAGATTTCTTGAATGCAGTTCATTGGCAAGCTGGTAGTTTTACTTATCAAGTGGGGGAGGAATGATGCTAGTTTTGCTACCTAAAGGTCCATCCCTGTCCCAGCATCTCTGCTAGGCAACTCTCCAATAACATTTACTGACCACATACTACGTGTGCCAGGCACTGTGATAAATAAATGTTCTTCATAAATGACCTCATTTAATCCTCACTGTAATTTTATGGGATGATCATTATTATTATCGCCAGATTAGAAGGAGGCTAAAATTCACAGAATTTAACTTGCCCAAGGTTAGCTGTGTCTGTCGCTGAACTCTGATCTAACTGCTATGCTGTGTTGCTTCCTACCCAAACACACTCCCTGGGTGCGGGGATATGATACTCAGTTTTGCCCCTATTGCTATAGGGAAACAGGGATAATTGTAGATGTAAGAATATGCGACAAACGCAAAGTGGCTCCTTATTCTTCTACGAGTTTCTAGTAGGGGAATCTATCTAGGGTAAATGAAACGCAGACCTATCATCCCTTTTAAGTTCAAAACTGTGAAACAATGCTTTCTTTCATGATATTTACTAGTCTTTATGTGGTTTTTGCAGTTACTCTTCCTGGATTGTTTTGATACTTTCTTACAAGCAGTCCTCAATTGCTCATTTTACAGACCATTTATCCTTCTGAACATGGGTGCTTGGCTCCCAAAATACCGGAAATCTCCTTCATTGCTTTTGGTTTCCTAGTGGTACCAAAGCTGGATCCATGTTCCTCCCCTCCCCAGCAATAACTAAGTTTTCAGGGCTTCCTCTTGACTCTATGCCTCCCTATGACCAGTTGCAAAGGGGTTCAGGGCTTATACTTCTATTATTACAATAGTACTTTATTTTATGGATGAACTGCATTTTTCAGGATAGCCTTGGTGCATAAGCATTTTATTTAAACTTATTTTTCTTGTGAAATGTGCCCCAGAGCTTTTTTTTTTTTTTTTTTGCTGACTGATTTATACACTTTAGAATACAACCCACTTGTAAATAGGGACTGCTTGTGTAGCACAAGTAGGCTTGGGGATACTTTCTCTATCAGATTTGATTGAATATTCTTGTTAATTTGAATCCTGTGATATATATGAAATTGTGTATGCTGCAGTTAGTTTAACACATCAGTTGCTATAAAAGCATAATTTCAATAGTATGTAAATTTAATGTAACTTTGGAGACTTAGAGTTGGTTTGTTTGTTGAATTGTTAATTTATTTAAATTCTAGATACTTTAAATTAGGTTTGTTTGTGTGGGTCTGGTAATGTTCTTTATTTCAATATCATTATATTTTGAAATGAAAGTTACTTTAAAATAGGCTCCAAGGAGGTGTTAGTTAAATTATTAGTAATGAGTTTGGGTGCTTTGAAAAAATTATACTTGTCAATGAATAAATATAATGGAATGGCAGTAGAATCCCTATATACTGCTGTTCTTGCAGGGCACACTACCTGTTATGAGGACTGATTTTGCTATATCATCATTTTATTATATAGAATAATAGTTTGCAGGAGCAATAGGGTTTTACCTAAGATATTAAAAGCTCTGTTATTTGGGGTTATTGGATTTTATGTTCTACCTTATTACAACTTGTGTTTGAGGAAAGGCACACTTGGAAACCTAGTTTTGGAATCTTAGAACCATTAGAGAGTTGAAGGAAGTCACACTGGCTTATTATCAATTTTGATTTTGCTCCCTGTTGTACATGTTATTACTAATGTTTCCTATGTTACTCTTTTCATTGTTTCCCCATTTAAAAAGTAATAACTTTATACAAATAGTACAATCTTGTAGAAAATCCACTTATGAAAACAGATCCCTCCCCCTCAACAAAAAAGCATTTTAATCTCACTGTCCCAGGAAAAGCAGTGTTAAGGTTTGCATGTGAATTTTTCAGTTTTTCTCAACACAATAGTATGGTTATCTTTCCATGTCAAAATATATAAAGCTACCTAATTTTTAATGGCTCCCTTCCTAATTATTCCTTTATATTGGAGATTTGGTAGATATTACATGAGCCAAAACACAGCAGACCATTTAGGGTGGAGGGAGATCCTATTGGTCTTACCTCAGGGGGAATAAAGTAGAGGTGGAGACCATTAGAGTTACAGAGAGCATGTAGGTCCAAGTGAAAAGGAGAAAAGAATAAGGTATGAGTCAATGCATAAGCAGTGACCTTTAGCAGAATAACTCTGCCCCATAGAGAATGGAGGCTTACTGAATAACAGAGTCCCACAAATTGCATTAATTGGATAAACCTCTTTATCCAGGGGAAGGAAAAAGTGAGGGCTCGAAGAGGGGGATTAGGAAGTCTTCTTGCTAATTCTCTTCCCTCCCAGAGAACAGAGGGAAAGCACTCTACCTCTTTGGAAACATACCTCGTACATTATATGGATATACAATAACTTATTTAACCATTTCACTATTGAAAAATATTTGGGGGCCGGCCCGTGGCTCACTCGGGAGAGTGCGGTGCTGAGAACACCAAGGCCACGGGTTCGGATCCCATATAGGGATGGCTGGTTCGCTCACTTGGGAGAGCGTGGTGCTGACAACGCCAAGTCAAGGGTTAAGATCTCCTCACTGGTCATCTTTTTTTAAAAAAAAAAAAAAGAAAGAAAAATATTTGGATTGTTTTCAGGTCTTTACCATTATGATTCTAAAATGAACATGTTTATTTATGAAACTTTGAGTAGAATTCCTGGGTAAGAGAAGACTTGAAGACTTGATTACTACCAAATTGCCAACCATTATATCTTTTATGTTCCACTTTTACTAGGGAAGTAGAAAGTAATTTTAATATTGGGATACTTACTATGCAGCAGACATTTACCTTATCTCATTTAATCCTCACAATTCTTTAAGGTAGATAGTATTCTTGCTTCCTTAGAGATGAAGAAACTGAGCTTAGAGAAATAAAGTAATTTGCTTAAAGTCACAGAATTTGTGGAATGGAATTAGTAGTCAGATCCAGGTCTGATACTAAAATCCCTGGTCTTTCCCCTGGATGAGGATGCATCTCTTTTATTGTTCTGTCATAGTCCTCTAATCATCAAGCTCTCCTTTGTTAAAGAATGAGTTGTTGGGACTGAGAACATGATAGTAATTGAAATTAATGTCTTAGGATTTTGTTTTTCTCTGCCTCCACCCTGTCCCCAACATAACCATTTAATATCTTACTGAGAACATCTCAAAGAACAAGCCCCTTCTGTTCTTTGATCAGAAACTTCAGTCTTCTCCTTAACCAGCCATACCATAAGTTATCTTCTTTATTAGTAAGGCAAGTACATCAGAAAGTAGAAAACTCAGCAAAAAACCTATACCATCCCCCAACCAGGGGATTATAGATTGATGTTAAAAAAAAAAAAAAAATCTGTGGATGGGTCATTTTGTGTATTTAACTAACTTCAGAAAAGATTTATTGAACTTTCACATGCAAAAAACTGAACAGCCACTGTAAAAATAGTATGGTAGAAATGAAATCCAGTTCTTATCAAATTTATCATCTAGCTCAGAGAGAAAATATACATGTGTAGATATGTAGTCAGTTCTCCATATATGTGGGTTTTGCATCCAGATTCAACCAACAGTGTATTGAAAATATTTAAAACAAAAACACAATAAAAAATACTAATACAACAATAAAAAATAATTAAAAAGTGTAACTATTTACATAGCATTGACATTTTATTAGGTATTGTATGCAATTTAGAAATGATTTAAAGTGTACAGGAGGATGTGAGTAGATTATATGCAAATACTACTCCATTTTATATAAGGGACTTGAGCAACCAGGGATTTTGGTATCCGTGAGGCATCCTGGAACCAATCCTCCACAGATACCGAGGGACTACTGTATACGTCCAGTGGTTTGTGTGGATAGGTATTGTCTTAGTCAACTTGGGTTGCTGTAACAAAATACTATAGGCTGGGTGGCTTAAACAACAGACATTTATTTATCACTCTCCTGGAAACTGGGTAGTCCAAGGTCAAGGTGCTTGCATATTTGGATATTCGGTTCTTGATGAGGGCCCTCCCTCTTCCTAGCTTGCATGCTGCCCCCTTCTCACTGTATCCTCACATGGCAGGAAGAGGAAGCTCTCGTGTTCTTCCTCCTCTTATAAGATCACTAATCTTATCAGGGATTCTACCCTCATGACCACATCTAAACCTAATTACTTCTCAGAGGTCCCCCCTCCTAATACAATCACATTGGGGGTTGGGACTCAAGGTATGAATTTTGAGAAGACATAAACATTCAGTCTGTAACAGTTGTTTTCTTAAGAACTTAAATAATGTAAGGCAATATATAGAAAAATAGCACAGTACACGGTAAATATTTAAGTGCCATGAGCATATAGAGTAGAGGAAAGTTGTTGAGGTAAGACAGCTGGTGTGTTAGTCCATTCAGGCTGCTATAACAAAATACCATAAGTGGAGTAGCTTATAAATAACACATTTTTTGCCCACAGCTCTGGAGGATGGGAAGTCCAAGATCAAGGTGCCAGCAGATTCTGTGAGGGGTTGCTCTCTGCTTCATAGATGGCACCTCACATGACAGAAGGGGTAAACAATCTCACTTGGGCCTCTGTTATAAGGGCACTAATCCCATTTGTGAGAGTTCCACCCTCATGACATAATCATATCCCCAAAGGCCCCACCTCTTAGTAATATCACATTGGGAATTAGGTTTCAACATATGAATTTTGAGGGGACACAAACATTCAGATGATAGTAGTATCAGTGCTGAGCACAGTGCCTGACACAAAGTAGGCATTCAGTAAAGGTATGTGGAATGGATAAATGAAAAATCATGAAAAGAGATTTTTGAGTTGGCAGGTAGTCTAGTTGCCCAGACTAGTGCAACTCCATAATGAACATTAAAATAACAGAATGCTATTTAAAAAATAATTAATGTGCTTCATATATATATATTATTTTTTTTTTTTTTTGGTGGGTGAAGCTTTCAGGTGCAGGGATCTGAATCTTTGACCTTGGTGTTATAACACCATGTTCTAACTAACTGAGCTAACTGGCCAGCCCAGAATGTGATCTTATAATCATAAAGTTGCCAAAAAAAAAAAAAAAAGTCTGGTAAGGTCAACTTACATTTTCTGCTCATATGAGTGCAAATAGGTACAATCATGTTGGAGAGCAAATTGGAAGCATCAATTCAAGTTGAAGATAACTATATCCTGTGATATAATAAATCTGCTTTAATATATAGACTTTAGAGAAACTCTCATCTAAGTGATTGTATTAGTTTCCTGGTGCTGCCATAACAAATTACCCCGAATCTGGTGGCTTAAAACAACAGAAGTTTATTATCTTGCAGTTCTAGAGGCCGGAAATCCAAAATCCAAGTGTTGGCAGGGCTGCACTCCCTATGATAGCTCTAGGGGAGAATCCTCCCTTACCTTATTCAGCTTCTGGTGGCTCCAGGCATTCCTTGGCTTGTGGCTGCAAAATTCCAATTTCTTTTTCTGACTTCACATCGTCTTCTGCTTTTCCTGGTGTGACTATTTTCTGTGTGTCTTTTATAATTATGGAATTTTCTTTATCTTTGGTAATATTATTTAATTACTTTGGCTTTCTTATGATTATTATTTGTGTGGTATATCATTTTCTATCTGTTTATATTTAACTGGTCTGTACCTTTAAAGCGAGTCTGGTAGACAGTATATATTTGTGTATTTTTTTTAATGCTATCTGAAAATCTCTTTTAATTGGTATGGTTAATCCATTTACTTTTAATATAATTATTAAAATGGCTATGTTTCTATCTACTTGTTTTCTATCTACTCCATTTTTCTTTGTTTATTTCAACTCTATTTTTGCCTTCTTTTGAATTTTGTATTCTTTTTAACTATTCCATTTGATCTCATCTGTTGGCTTACAAGATATGCCTTTGTTTTAGTTGCCAGTGGTTACTATAGGGTTGACAATATGCATCTTTAACTTATGACAGTCTAGCTTTAAATAATAATATACATCTTCTTATATAATATAAACACCTTACAATAGTGTAGTTATATGAGGGATCTTCAAAAAGTTCATGGAAAGATTTGCATTATCTTTTAATTCCATTTTTCCACAAATTTTTTATTTTTTATTTTATTAATATATATTTTTTACATTCCATGATGTTGTTGCAGAGCAGCTGGGAGGAAGAGGGAGAGAGAAAAGGGGGAGGAAATGTGATGGAAGGAGGAGCGGTGGGATTGAGGTCTGTGCTCCTCCCCCACATTCCCACAGGGGAGATCGAGGGGCTTCCAGCAGTGGCTTGGTCATTGCCAGGCTGGGTGCAGATGTCAGGGGGGTGTGGCAAAAGCCCTTGCCTCCCACCACCCCAGCTCAGGAACCTGGGGCTGTTCTTACTGCAGCTTGGTGGTCATTGCTGGGTTGGATGGGGCAGCGTGGCTGAGGCCCTTGGCACGCGAGCCCCCCCCCCCACTCAGGAGAGCCTGGGGTGCTTCCTGTGGTGGCTGGGTGGGGTGGTCATAGCTGGGGTGGTTGCGTGTGTCGGGAGTGTGTGGCTGAGGCTCTCAGTCCCCACCCTTGGAACTGGTTGCAGGTGTTGGAGTGCATGGCTGAGGCCCCCAGCCCTCCCCGCTTTCTGATTTGGTAGGCCAGGCAACTTCCGGTCCTTATAGGTGTTATAAGTGTTCTTTGGTGAAATGAGACCTTTACTAGTTACTATCAAACTTTGTCTCTGGTTGTGGGTACTTTATTTTTTCTTTCAGTTTTGTGTTGGATTATTTGCTGTTCTCACCACTTAAACTCTGTGCTGGAACTAATTTTTTGTCCTTTGCTTATTTCAAGTACTGGTGGGGACCAGTACTTGAGCTCTGTGGTTGTACTAAATTGCTGCTTTGCTGCTGACTCCCTCGGGAAGGCTTTTTGTGCAGCTCAGGTTTTAATGGTTGGCTTTATAGGTACTTCTGGATCTGGTGAGATCTGGTACACCTGGGTTGTGTAGAAACTCTGGTCTGGGCCTGAGTCTTTTCATCAAACTGCTCCCTCTGCAGTTCTATATTCCTGACCAGTCTCCTCTGAGTGGTCCTGTGCTGACTGGGGTGCAGATCAGCTGTCCTTGCTGTGTCCCAGTGTTCCCCCGGTGGGCCTGTCTCCCCCACCGTCTGTGCTCCAAACACTTCCCATGTGCCGGTCCCTTGCTATGACTCACTGGCCTCTGAGTGGCTCCTTTTTTCCAGTTGTTGTGGCTCCTTGCTCCTATGTGGGTCCACGGGAACCCTATTAGTCGTCTTGCTGGCCTGGGAGCCACCAAGGCCCTCTCCTCTCCTGCCGCCTCCAAAGCAACTTCATCCGAAGGGCACCACTGCAGCTTTTGCCAGCTCCTGCTCCGCGCACTCAGCAGCTCCGGCCTGGACGCAGCTGGGGCTCCAAATGATCCGAGCTGTTTTTTTCTTTCTCTCATCGTGGCTTCTCCTGCCTTCCTGCACTCCGTAGGTCTCTCCTCCTCTTCCCCTGAGCTCTAGTGGCCCCAGCTTGGCTGTTGTTGCTTTTTTATATTTGTAAATTGGTTGATTTTCCATAAACCTTTTGAAGTAGCCTCGTATTCCCCCCCATCCTTTGTGTTGTTAGTATCACACATTTTACTTCTATATATGTTATAGGTCTGACCATACACTGTATTTTTTTTCTTAAATAATTATTTTTTAAGGAAAATAACTATAAACAATGTCCTGTATATCCTCACGCTGTATTTCACACACCATTCTGGCACTCTTCATTCCTTTGTGTAGATCTGAATTTCTATCTCATATCACTTTCCTTCAGCTTGAAGAATTTCTTTTAAATATTTCTTATAGTGCAAGTTTTTTTTTAATTGAATTTTGCATTGGAGTTCTTGAGATTATGTTTATCTATAAATGTATTTATTTCACCTTCATTTTTGAAGGATATTTTTGCAGCATGCAGAATTCTAAGATGACAGTCTTTCCTTTTTTGGTTTGTTTTCTTTCAGCACTTTAAAGATGTCATCTATTGTCTTCTGGCTTGCTTTGTTTTTGATGAGAAGTCAACAATCATTTTAAACTCGGTTCTGCTCTATGTAACCTGTCTTTCTTTCTGGCTACTATTAGTATTTTTTTCATTACCATTGGTTTTTGACATGTGATTATGATGTACCTTAGAGGTGTTTTTAATTTTTTTATGTTTATCCTATTTGGGGTTCATTGAATTCTTACATTTGTGGGTTGATTTCATCAGTTCTGGAAAATCGTGATCCATTATTTCTTCAACTATTTCTTTTGATTTATCCCTTCACTATTTTGGAATTTTTTTTCTGTAGTAGGTCACTTTATATTGTTCTGATATGTCATTGAGGCTCTGATAATTTTTTCAGCCTTTTTCCCCCTCTCTGTGCTTCAGATTGGTAGTTCCTATTGCCTTTATTTTAATTTCACTCATCTTTTTTATTGTAGTGTCTAATCTGCTGTTAAGCCCATACAGTAGAATTTTAATGTCAGGTATGGTATTTTTTTCAGCTTTAAATTCCCATTTGATTTTTTTGTAGTTCCATTTCTCTTCTAATTGTATTCATGTTTTTCTTTAAATCTTGAATATACTAATAATATCTATTTTAAAGTCCTTGCCTGCTACTTTCATCATTTCTGTCATGTCCGGACTTGTTTCCAGGAAGCCATATTTTCCTGCTTCTTTGATTATCTAGTAATTTTTTGACTGGATATTTGAATGTCATATTGTTGAATGTTGGCATTTGATTGTCTTAAAGAGTGTTAGGCTTTGTTCTGACAGGTAGTTAATTTATTTGCAAATCATCTGGATCATTTTAAAACTCATTTTAAAACTTTGTTTGCATGAATCTAAAGTAGCATTTGCTCTAGGGTTAGTTTAGTCCTATTCCTGAAGTGTGGCCTTTTTCTGGTCTTTGAATGCTCAATTAAGTATCTCCATTCTGACTGATTAGGTCTCAAATGTCTCTCAGTCCTTTGTGATCTCCAGTAGGTGTGAAGTTTAGTCTTCTCTTGTATTGTTCTTTTTCTGATAGTTGTTTGGTGCCCATTCTCATGGACTCTCCTCTACACATATGCAGATTGGTATTCAGCCAAAGACTCAAGCAGACTTGACTGCATATATCTGGAACATTTCTGTGGGGATTCCTTTTCTTTGGTACTGTGCTCCATAAATCCAAGCTGCCTCAGCTTCCCTGATCTCCCATCTCTCTTTTCAGCTCTGCAATACTGCAGTACTCTCTGTAGGTTTTGTCCCCTCCCTGCACTATGAAGTGGGAAGTACTTCCACGCACAAAGCCTGGATGGCTGTAGGGCTCACTTAATTTGTTCCCTTTCTCTCAGGGATCAGAGCCCTGTGCGGCTTGTTGTCCAATGTCTAAAACAGTCCTTTCATACATTTTGTCTGATTTTCTAGTTGTTTATAGATGGAAAGCTAGTCTAGTACTGCTTATTATTTATGGCCAGAAGCAGAAGTCTCTAACCTAGCTTTTATAGATTGATGAGGTGTGTTTGGTTGCCTTTGTTTGGTTCATAGATCCTTGAACTTTTGTTCATTTTTTTCTTGGGTGTTGCATTTTAAAAGTAACCTTTCTTAATTCAAAGACAAAAATTGTTTATATATATATATATATATATGCATATAATTACACAGACACACACACACACACACACACACACACACACACACGACTGTAGGTAAAACAATGAGGTAATCCTATAAGTTTAATCAGTCATACAGTCTTTGTGGGTTTTTAAAAAATTCTTATATGTATGAGAGACATTTACATGCTGAATTTGTATGTTGCCTGTTTTAAGTAAAATAAAATCATTACAACTGTGACCTACTTTTATTCCATTGGATTTTATTCACTAATAGCCAAGTGTTTTGATAGAGTGTAAAGCAACATTTTATTAGTTTCTCAAATCCCTTGCTATGCTCTTTTGCAGAATGAAATTTTTCACTATTTATGTCATAGTAGAGAATATAGGATGTGAAAATATAATTGTCCACTTCTCTTAACTGCAATTATAATTTGAATAGTCTCACAAGATACATTTCTTTTCCCCCCAGATATAAGCAAAGTCTCTTTTGAGTTCAGAGCTAAAATTAAAGACTATTTTAGATTGAGTCCCCAGGACACTCAGTTTTTCATTCTAGGTAACACTATCTCATTTTTACATTTCCTGTGTTGTCTCTGTAGATGGTGGTTAGAAAAGCAATACTTCATCAGAACGATGGGTTACTGCCAGCACCCCTCTGTGAGATGGTTATTAAAAGCATGTCCTTTCCTCTCCAATTCAGAGTGTGAGGTTTTCACTGATGTTATATACTTGAGCTCTTCTGACATAGGGAGAGGATAGCTAAAACAGCTCTCAAAGCTGGGTTTATAGCCGTTTGTATCATTTGGCATTTCAGTGAACTAGGTGAGGTGGTTCTTAATCTTTCTCTACCTCTCTATCATTAACATGGTTGATCGTCAGTTAGAGCCACAGTCAAACAAAAATGGAAACTTTGTAATTTATGTATAGCTTTAAAAAGGCAAAGAAATGAAGGATTATTGCAGTTGGTGCAGTCCCCGATACAATTAATATCAAATGCATATAAATCCTATTAGAGATCTGTCATGGGTGAAAAAGGAATATGAAAAATGCGTGACCTATCTTTATTAGATTCAGTTAGAAAGAGGCCATACAGAGCTAAGGAGCTTTGCGAACTGCATATTAATCATAACCAGTCTTCTGAGATAAACCTATTTCTTGTAACTTATCAAAGCCGTACAGAAGATTAGTCATTCCCTTTGGTAAAGGAATGTTTTACATATTGTTCTGAGTTTTGAACATCTCAGCTTTAAAAACTGATTAACAGATATTTTAATACTAAAATATATCTCATTGAATTATATGGCTTAGGCAGCTATTATCCTGTAATGCCACCTCAATAGGGAGATGGGCTCTTTGTCAAAACCTCTACATCATTGTTTTGTTTCATATTGAACAAGATACTCTAGGGAGTTGTATTAGAGATCAGACAAAAGAACTTGCTACAGCAAGCAATCATTAAATCATGCAGAAATATTTCTTTCTTAAATCTTTACTTTAAGCAACAATTGGTAGATGCCAGCACCATTTTTTTTAATGTCACTTTCAATTCCTGAGCTCTTTTATCTCCTTGAGAAGGAGGAGAATTAGCTTAAGGGGATGGTTAAGACCATCATGTTAATGCACAGTATTACTAAAGATAGGGAATGTATAACAGCTATAATCTGACAAAGATAATTAAGATTATATTTTAAAAATGTGAGAGAGGGTTCCATAAATTTATGAATTTTTAGATAAAATATAAAGAGTAACAGATATAAAGTGGATTTTGTATTGTTGGTTCACAAAACTTAGAGATGTTGAGTGATTTAAACATTTAGTTTTCTGACCTTCTGTTGCCACTTGAGTGCTCACAGTGTACTTGGTCATGTCAATAAAAATATAGAATAATTTCATGATGAAGATTTCTATACTTAATAACATACACCATTTTACACCTTAGTTTTCATTTTTTACAAAATAATAGGCTTGTTTAAAAAGCTAAAAAATACAGAAGTATATGCATTAAAAATAAAATCTCTCATTCTTCCTATTCTGTACTATAGGGGTAACTACTATTAATAATTTGGTGTATAATCCTTCTAAATATTATAAAAATTAATTTCTTGAAGGAATACACATATAGAAGAGTACACAAATCATAAACCTGTAGCTCAGTGAATTATCTCAAAGTCAATGTACCCTTGTAACCTACACCCAATTTAAGAAATAGAACATTACCATCTCTTCCCAGTTACTACTACCTTCATCTTCCCCAAAGACAACCACTTTGACTTGGAACACTAGAGTTTAGTACTGCTATTTTTGAACTTTATATAAATTAAATCATAGAATATCTACTTTTATGTATCTGGCTTCTTTCAGTCAGCCCCATGATTGTGAGAGTCATTCACAGTCTTGAGTATAACTGTAGTTTTTCATTTTAGTGGTCTATAGCTAGGGTCAGCCAACTTTTTCTGTAACTGGCAAGGCAGTAAATATTTTAGGCTTTGTGGGTCATATGGTCACTCTCAGCTGTTGTAGTGCAAAAAGTAGCCATAGACGATATGTAAATGAATGAGTATGGTTGTATTCCAGTACAACTTTATTTACAAAAGTAGGCTTCAGGCTAGATTTGGCCTATGGGCCATAGTTTACCATAAATACTATGAATAAAATAAATGGAAGGCTATAGTATAGTATAGTATTTCATTGTATGAATATATCTCAATTAACTTACCCATTCATGTATTGGCAGACATTTTGCTTTTGCTGTGAACACTCTTGTAACATGTGTTTTTGTATACATATTTGTGCATTTTTGTTTGTTATATGGAATTGCTGCATCATAGGGTATACATAGGTTCAGTTTCAGTACTAATGCCAAATGGTTTTCCAAGGTGATGGATTAATTTACACTCCTGCCAGTAGTTGTACTCATCGTCACTCATTATTGTCAGTCTTTTTAAAAGATATTTTCTTTACTAACTTAAGTTATACATAATATATGATGACATTTTATTTTTAAAATTAACATGTTAGAGATTTCATATCAATTTATATTTGTCTAATCACAAAAATCCACACGGAATATCTAATATACTATGTTAGCCTCCAATTTAACCAGTTAGTTATTGTCCTTAATCTTAAAATGCTAAAGGATCTCACAGCATACATTATGTAATTTATGCAGTGAACTGATTATCATTCTCAACAAATGTCTAATAGTAGTATTCTTATAGCCATGCAATACAGAAGAAAATACTTAAGTCCTAGATAATGTAATTTCTGCGCACATACTCTATTAATAGCCCTTTCTAAGGTTATCTATGACCTTTATCTTAGAGTCCAAATAAAAAGTCCTTTTTTCAAATGTTTTCTTCAAACTCTTTTTGGCATTTGATAGCACCTACTACCCATTTTTTCTTGAAAGTCCTGTGCTTCCTTCCTCTCTGTATACTGCCTGTATTTCCTAGCTTCACATCTTCCTGCACCAATAATACTGCCTAGTTCCTGAGTTTTTATTCAAGGCTCTTTGTTCTTCTCCCACTACAGTTTGCCTGCCATGATGAGGTCATGTTATCAACCTTGTGTGGATGCTCCTAAATTTACATCTTCAATCTAGACTTCTCACCTGTCTTCTGGTCTTATATTTTCAGATACCTAGAAGATATCACATTTCATCTCATCTTCTCAAATTTAAATATCTAAAGTGAAACTCATAATATTCATATTAATTCTCTCTCTGCCTCCCCACCCCTCTCTACCATCCAACAGTCCCAGTGTCGCCCTTTAGCAAACACAGATAGTAGAAAAAAGTATTTTATTAAGCTTTGTTAAGTAGCAACAAATAGAGTCATTTTTCTTTTTGGTTAAATGAAAGGTAAGGAAAAGAATGGCACATTTTATACAACTCTTATTGGGAAAGATATTTGTTGCTATCTTCTAAATAATATGAAATATTAATTTTAATATTTGTTCACCAAATATAAATCATTTTACAGCTATAATTTGGGATAGTTAGGCAAATATAGTGCTAGATCATTTTAATTGAACAATGATCATACTTCAGTTCTTTCCAGTGTTCCAAAAAGTTATAAATATGTGCTAAAATGTAAAAATAATTTATTCAGCATAAATAAGTGATAACTATCATCTTGAAAAAGTAATTGCTGTGGGTAGTAAGAAAAGCATGTTTTTCCAGTGAGACTAATATCTTCAATCTATATGAAGTTAGTTTCAAGCTTTTGAGAAAAGCATATAATTTATCAGTGTTATTTTCCAATGTGGAAGCCCTTAATCTCATAGGGAATGAAGAGAGTCACTGAAATTCTTTAGTGTTCCCTGACATACTGCCTAGAAGTAGGGTAACACTGAGGTGAGATCCTTGATGTTAATTAACTCTAGCAACCTATTAGGATTTAGTATAGGTAAAATAACAAGTATATATTTAGGTGCCTACTATGTGCCAGGCATTTTTGTAGCAGCTCATGAGTACATTCTAGTGGGGACAGACAGAAAAAAAATATATATATCTATATATATCTGTATATATCTATATCTATATACACATACACAAACATATGTCTATATACATACACACATATTTACATGCATATATATAAAATCACAGGTGTTAAGTGCCATGGAGAATGAAATAGAGCAGGGTAGGGAGTACCATTGGTGGGGATTATAAATAGGATGGCCGGGGTAGGTCTTTTAGAGAAAGTGATATTTGAGCACAGATGGGAACAAGGTAAGGGAGTGAGCCCATGGGATATCTGATACGGTGTTTATTTAGTAGGTTTTTACTTATTTCTCACTTGATTCCTGAAAGGTTTCAGTGCCTAAATTATTCAGCAGATCAAAACTAAAGGAAAACTCAATATATTAACATTTTTCTCACTTTGGTAATATAAGGGGACCATGCTAGGGGAAACTTAGTTCACACTGGGGAAATGTTCTGTCTGGATTTTTGTTTGACCACCAGAGTTTTCACTGGGGTACCATGCTGCCACTGTCATTCAGGGTGGAGTTTTTCACTGTAATGTTTCCACACCTCATGAAATTAACTACTTCAGTGAAAATATTCTCTGAACCTGGTTCTTTTTTTTTTTTTTTTTTTTTTTTAAATTTTTTTTTTTTTTTTTTTTCTGCCCGGAAAG
>NW_007733377.1:27687-48906 GCF_000696425.1 Galeopterus variegatus | reverse complement strand
CGACCCCTCGGCGGGAGCGCCACCGCGCTCCCAAGCAGCGCACTCTCCAGTGCGCCACCAGGCCGGCCCTGAACCTGTTTCTTTTGATTACAGATTTTCTAATGTAAAAATCAAATAAGAGAGAATGTGAGAAGGTTTATTAGAAAATCCTAGGTAAAGTATAGCCATTGTAACAGTGATTCTTTGGAAATATTTCTTCTGATATTATTTATTGAGTGGAATAATGCTGTTTATTTCTGGTTAGGAAAGGGGGAAGTCAGATAAGACCTTAGTGTAGCCCTCAAATCACATAGTATAGGAAATGACCTTTTCCAACGATGTAGAATCCTCCCTTGTTGCTGACTTTCCCCATTATTCACCATCACTATAATTGGGAAATCTTGAAAGCTTGGAAAGTGAAATTTGAATAGAGAACGCTTAGTTTGTTATGATGCTGCTAACTATCATTGCAATAAATACAGGTGTAGTTTTACAAGACATTTGGTGATTATTCTGTGCAGAAACATAATCCTGAATTTCTATCTCAGAATTCAGAATTCTATAGTCTATTTTGGGAATTTTACTTTTACTAACATGTAATTTTACAGATAAATCCTCAGTTTTCCACTATAGAAATCCATTACTGATATTGAAGTTGGAACACCCAGGGCTTGTAATTTGAAAACTTAAAGACTGGAAATTTTATTTCATAGGTTCAAGCTATATATGATCCAGTGTACTTTAGGTTTCTGGCTTCTGCTTACTGTTAAACTGGACATAGCACTTTAACAATAAACTCGTACATTTTTTTGGTTAGCCAGTTATGTATTTTTTACTCTTGCAGCAAGAAAGGATAGGAATAGACATCCTGTACTCATTGGTGAAGGAAAAGCCAGGTCGATAATCCAGCTGGGCCAGTGAACAACTTTAAGTCAGGGAACATAAGTAACTGTCATAGGTCAAGGTGCACAGGTTTCAGAGTTAAAGAGGAATCACTAATAGTTTATCGTTAAAAGGTAAACTGAGGCACACTAAAATTTGATAGAGCTTATTTTACCAAACAGTGATTCATGAGTGGGGCAATGCCAGGCCACAAGCATTTCAGGGGCTCCACCTGAACTTTCATCAGGTGAACATGGTTAAAGTGGAGCAGTAGCCTTAATTGCATCATTTCAGTGAAAAGTCCCTAGTTAGAGGTTAGTTGGTGGTTTCTGATTGGTTAAGCTTGTTTCATTTTTCCTAGAATATGATTGTTTACACTGAGTTTGATTACATAGGAACCCAGGGTGCTGGACTTGCCTCAGTCTAATGGCCTCCCAATTAGTTACTTTAACACTAAGAAACTGGGAAATAGAGTCAGGGGCCCAGGAAGAAGGTCTGGGCTAAGAAAAAATGCCCTACACGGAGGTCACAGATGATGGGCAGAGGAAAAAGAGTGCCAGGAATTCCTAAAACTTGATATGGAACTAAAGGTTTTAAAACCATGGGCTTTCCTGCCAAGGAGCATGTTAGTGCAGGAATGATACTCAGAGGGTGCCTGGTCCATGATGCTCAGATTGGGGAATGGGGAACTCTTACATCTGCTGTCCATCACAAATGAAATTTGATATTGTAGAAATACCAAAAAAAAAAAAGGTCTCTGTGAACCTTAAAAAACGATGTGAGCACTTTTTGAGGATGATTTTTCACATAAGCTAAAAATAACTAATTATATCTCAAAGAGCAATGTAAAAACTGTATTGTTTGGCCCCTTCTTAAATGAAAATATTTAGTTTCATGACCCTTTGTATTACTTATCACTCTAGGTACTTTAATAAAGGTTCCATCCTTCCCATTCTCTCATATCTCCATAGTGGTACTGATTTAACAAATACTCAGTAAATAGACAAAACCCCACCTAGCATTAATTGTGAACTCAAAAGAAGCTTAAATGTGAATAAATAAAGAATATAATGATAAAATTTACAAAGTGCTGTTAATTGCAACAGTACATGTATCACTCTAAAAAGTAATCATTATTCTAAAGTTATAGTGACAAAAGATATTCTACTAGGCAGAAGTAAAATTTTTGTGCATTCTTTCCCTATCCCACCTCATATTTCAAATATATTTGCAAGGCTGGTTTAAATCTTGCTTAAAAGTTTACATTAAAAAATGTATGCACTTCACATAAATGTGGTAATGCTTAATTTTCCATTAAAGAAGACATTTCACATTTTCAAACATGAATGCTTTCCTAGTCTAAACATTTTTATGAAGCCATTTATTCAACAAAAGAAGGTCTGCACAGCAAGCAATAGTGCAGTTGTTTTTGAGCTACTAATCTGTCAGAAACTTGGATAGAAATACATTTGAAATCCTACATTGAGAAAACAAATCTCTAGTAGAAATCTGGCTAATATCAAAAATGATCATTGCCATTGGACTGTAAGATTAGTTTAGAGTTTGATTTTATGACTTTTTAAGGATACCACCTATAAGTTCTCTCACAATTTCTACCATTTTCTTTTAAATTTTCTTCTATTTATGATTGTTTTAAATTATGTGATGGCAGGGATCTTATTTTTATTCTTGTTCTCCACTCAAAAATGCTTTTTATACTGCCTTATATGTACCATGTATTTATGTATTTTAAACATGTTTTAAGATGTAAAGATGTATTAAAGATGTTATTGTTTATGTATATTTCATTGATTGACATAAAATAAAATAGTAAATTACTAAATTTTTGGATATCCAGCCACAAATTTTGTTTCTTGATATTCCTTAACAACTTTGCATACTGTTCCATTAAGTATTTAATGTAAACAAGATAACTCTTTGTCTCCAACCCCTTTTCCTCACCCTCTCTTAATTTCTAATCTAAAAATCAAATAAGAGAGAATGTAAAAGGTTTACTGGAAAATCCTAGGTAAAGTATAGCAATTTTGTAATAGTGACTTTTTGAAAATATTACTCTAATGTTGTTATTTATTGAGTGTTGTTAACTGTAGGCACAATGCTGTATAGCCGATCTCTAGAACTTTTTCATCTTGCATGACTGAAACTTTATACCTATTGAGCAAGTCCTCCCCATTTCTTCCTCACCCTAGCCTTTGGGAACCACCATTGTACTTTCTGTTGCGATGAGTTTGACTACTTTAGATCAATCATGTAAGTGGAATCATGCAGTATTTGCCTTCTGTGACTGTCTTATTTCAGTTAGCATAATATCCTCCAGGTTTATCCATGCTGTGGTATATGATAGGTTTTCCTTCTTTTTTTATGGCTGCATAATATTCTATCAGATATATATATATATATATATATATTCATTTTCTTTATCCATTCATATATCCATGGACATTTAGGTTATTTCCACCACTTGGCTACTTGTGAATAATGCTGCAATGAACATGAGAGTGCAGATATTAACTGGAGATCCTGATTTCAATTCTTTTAGAGAAATATCCTGAAGTGGGATTTCTGGGTCATATGGCAGTTCCATTTTTACTTTTTAAAGGAAACTCCATATTGTTTTCCACATTCCAACCAACAGGGCACAAGGGTTCCGATTTTTCCACAGCCTCACCAATACTTGTTATTTTCTATTTTTTGATAATGGTCATCCTGACAGGTGTGAAGTGATACCTTGTGGTTGTAAATTGCATTTCCCTAATGATTAGTGATGTTGAACATCTTTTCAAATACCTGTTGGCCACATCTATGTCTTCTTTGGAGAAATGTCTATTCAAGTCCTTTGCCCATTTTTTAAAAGTGGTATTTGTTTTTTGCTATTAACTTGTAGGTATTCGTTTTTATACAAGAGCACTTCAGAAAGTTCATGGAAGGATTTGTATTATTTGTAAAATAATTCTATTTTTCCATGAACATTTTGGAGTACCCTCATATTTTGAATATTAACCCATTATCAGATAAATAGTTTACAAATATTTTCTCTCATTGCACATGTTGCCTTTTCACTCTGTTGATTATTTCCTTTGCTGTGCAGAAGGTGTTTAGTTCGATGTCCTACTTGTCTATTTTTGCTTTAGTTGTGTGTGCTTTTGGTGTCATATCCAAGAAATCATTGTCAAAACCAATGCCATGAACCTTTTGCCCTTTGTTTTCTTTTAAGAGTTGTATAGTTTCAGGTATTATGTTTAAGTTTTAAATCCATTTTGAGTTGGTTTTTGTGTTTGATGTGATGTAAGGGTCCAATTTCATTATCTTGCATGTGGATATTCAGTTTTACCAGCACCATTTGTGGAAGAGACTATACTTACCCCATTGTGTATTCTTGGCACTCTTGTGGAAGGTCAGTTGACTGTATATAGGTGGGTTTATTTCTGTGCTCTCTATTCTGTTCCATTGGTCTTATATATCTGTCTTTATGCCAGTACCATTTTAATTATCATAGCTTTGCAGTATGTTTTGAAATCAAAGTGTAAGGCTTTGTTCTTTCTCAATTTTGTTTTGTCTTGTTTTGGCTATTTGGGGACCTTTTTGGTTTCATATGAATTACAGGATTGTTTTTTACATTTGTATAAAAAATGCAATTGGTATTTTGATAGGGATTGTGTTGACTCTACATTGCTTTGGGTAGTACAAAATTTTTAACTGTATTATGCTTTCCAATCCATGAACATAGGTGTCTTTCCATTTGTTTGTGTCTTCTTTAATTTCTTTCACCAATGTTTTGTAGTTTTCAGTGTACAGATGTTCTGCCTCCTTGCTTAAGTTTATTCCTAAGTATTTTATTCTTTTTTATGCTATTAAAATGGGATCGTTTTCTTATTTTCCTTTTCAGATTATTTGTACTGTATAGGAAGTGTATAGAATTTTTGTATGTTGATTTTACATGCCAAATATGTTTATTAGCTCTAACAGTTTTTGGGGTTTTTTGGTATGGAATCTTTATGGGTTTGTACATGTAACATCATGTCATCTGAAAACAGAGACAATTTTACTTCTTCCTTTCTGATTTGGATGCCGTTTATTTCCTTTTCTTTCATAATTGCTCTGACTGGACTTCCCGATAGTCTGTTGAATATAAGTGGCAAGAGTGGGCATCCTTGTCTTGTTTTTGATCTTAGAGGAAAAGTTTTCAACTTTTCACTGTTGAATATATTAATTGTGGACTTTTTCATATATGGCCTTTATTATGTTGTGGTAAGTTCTTTCTATTCCTAGTTTGTTGCATGTTTTTATCATCAAAGGAGGTTGAAATTTGTCATATGCTTTTTCTGTTATCTATTGAGATGATCATATGATTTTAATCCTTTGTTCTGTAATGTGGTGTAGCACATTGATTGCTTTTTGTTTGTTGAACCATCCTTGCATCCCAGGGATAAATCCCACTTGGTCATTGTGTATTATTCTTTTAATGGGATGTTGAATTCAGTTTGCTACTATTTTGTTGAGGATTTTTTCATGGTGTTTGTTAGGGATATTGGCCTCTGGTTTTCTTTTTTGCAATGTCTATTTTGGCTTTTATGTCAGAGCAATGCTGGGCTGATAAAATAAGTTTGGAAATGCTCTTTCCTCTTCAATTTTTTGGAAGAGTTTGAAAAGGATCATTAATTTTTCTTGGAATTGTTGGTAGAAATAAGTAGTGAAGCTGTGTGGTACTGGGCTTTTCTTTGTTGGAAGGCTTTTGATTACTGATTCAATCTCCTTACTAGTTATAGGTCTGTTCAGAGTTTCTTTTTCTGTGTGATTTAGTTTTAGTAGGTTATATGTTCCTAGGAATTTATCCATTTTTCTAGGTTATCCATTATATTGGTATATAATTACTCATAGTAGTCTTGTATAGTCCTTTTTATATTCATGATATTAGTTGTAATAGCTTCTCTTTCATTCTCAATTTTATTAGAATCTTCTCTCTTTTTTCTTAGCATAACTAAATGTTTTTCAATTTTGTTTATATTTTCAAAAACCTAACTCTTAGTTCTGTTGATTTTTTTTCTATTGATTTTCTATTCCCTATTTTATTTATTTCTCTTCTGATCTTTATTATTTTCTTCCTCTTCTAATTTTGGGCTCTGTTCTGTTTCTAGTTTCTTGAGGAGTAGAGTTAGGTTGTTTATTTGAGACATTTTTTCTTTTTAATATAGGTGTTTATCAGCATAAACTTCCCTCTTAGTTGTGCTTTGTTTGCATTCTCTACGTTTTGTTATTTATTTATTTTTTTAAATTTGACTAAAGGTGTCTTTGAATTTCCCTTTAGATTTCTTCCTTGACCCACTGGTTGTTCAAGATCGTATATGTTTAATTTTTACATATTTGTGAATTTCCATGTTTTCCCTCTGTTGTTGACAGTTTTATTTAATTTTGGTCAGGAAAGATATTTGGTATGATTTCAGTCTTAAATTTGTGAGGACTTGTTTTGTGACCTAACGTGATCTATACTGGAGAATGTTTTGTGTGTGCTTGAGGAGAATGTATTGTGCTGCCTAATGGTCTGTATATGTCTGTAATGTCCATTTGATCTGTAGTAGTGTACAAGTCCCTATCTTTCCTTATTCATCTTCTTATCTGGATGTTCTTTACATTATTGAAAGTGAGGTATTGAAATACCCTCCCATTATCATTTTGCTATCTATTTCTGCTGTTAGTTCTATTGATGTTTGCTTCATTTATTTAGGTGCTCTAACATTTGGTACACATTATTTATAATTGTTATATCTTCCTGGTGAACTGACATGTTTATCATTATATAGAGCCCTTCTTTGTCTCTTGTGACATTTTTGGACTTAAAGTCTACTTTATCTGATATAAGTATTGCCATTCCCGTTCTGTTTTGGTTGCCATCTATCTTTCCATCCTTTCACTTTCAGCCTATGTGTATTCTTAAATCTAAAGTGAGTCTCTTATAGACAGCATGTTGTTAGATTTTTTTTTTTTTAATCCTTTCAGCCACTCAGACTTTTGCCTGGGGAGTTTAATCCATTTATATGTAAAGTAATTATTGATATGGAAGGACTTACTATTGCCATATTGTTATTTCCTGTTTGTCTTGTAGTTTTTTTTCTTTTTCATCGCTCGTTGTCTTCATTTGCATTTCATTGATATTTTTGTAGTGACATCCATTGATTCATTTCTCATTTTCTTTTGTGTATCTTCTATAGTTATTTTCTTTGTGGTTACCATGGGGCTTACATAAAACATAATTAAAGCAATGTATTTTCAGCTGATAACATTTTAACTTCAATTGCATATAAAAACTCTACACTATTACTTCTCCCTGTCCACCCTACACACTCTGTGGTATTGATGCCACAATTACTTGTTTTATGTTGTGTATCCATTAACATGTTTTAAACTTATATTTTTTCTTTAACTTATATATCATAATTAAATGTGATTTATGAACTACCATTATAGTATTAAAATATTCTATATTTGTCTAGATTTTTAGTTTTACTAGTGAGCTTTATACCTTCATAAGCCTTTGTGTTGCTGTTTAGCATCTTTTCATTTCAATTTCAAGGACTCCCTTTAGCTTTTTTTGTATAGTGCCAATGAAGTCACTCATCTGTGTTTATCTGGGGAAGTCTTTATTGTTCCTACTCTTTTGAAAGACAGTTTTGTTTGATATAAAATTATTGTTTGGCAGTTTTTTTCTTTTAGCACTTGGAGTATATCATCCCACTCTGCTCCTTCTGTTCTCCAAGATATCTGCTGAGAATTTCACTGATAATCTTTTCAGGATTTTCTTGTCTGTGACAAGTCACATTTCTCTTGCTGCTTTCAAAATTCGTTTTGTCCTTGAAAATCTGATTAAAATGTATCTCAGTGTGGACTTCTTTGGGTTCATCCTAGTTGGGATTTGTTGTGGATTGAATGTCCCCCCAAGCTCACTGAAGCTTTGTCCCACTGTTAACTGTTGAGCGTGGGAAATCCTAGTATGATAATTGAAAGATGGGACCTTGAAGAGGTGATTAGATTGGAGGACCATGCCCTACTTAATGGATTAATCCATTTGATGGTTCAATGGTGGTTGTGGGTATGGTTCTCATGGCTTTAAAAGAAGAGCTTGTGAGAAGCTCTCTCTCTACTGAAGCTGTCTGCCATCTTGCAATGTGATACCCTGCATTGCTGAAGTTACTACCAAAGAAGCCACCCACCAGATGTATTCTCTGGACTTTGGACTTCTCAACCTCTGAAACTGTAAGCAATAAATATTGTTTCTTTACAAATTACTCAGTTTCAGTTATTTCTGTAATAAGCAACATAAGTAGACTAAAACGGAAAATTGGAACCAGAGAAATGGGGTGTTGCTAGTAAAAAATAATTGAAAATGGGGAAGTGGCTTTGGAACTTTGTTTTGGGCAAAATTGGGGAGTTTGGAGGACTCAAAAGAAGACAAGAAAACCAGGGAAAATTTGGAACATTTTAGAGACTAGTTAAATGGTGGTGACTAGAATGCTGATAGAAATATGGACAGTAAAGGCCCTACTTAGGTAATGAAGAACACACATGGGGGAAATTGTATGTCCTTAAATTATCAACTTATTGGAAATGAAATGCGTTGGTGCAGATGTGAAGAACAAAACAAAAACAAGTCTGGCAGATGCGTATCTTCCCACCTGCTTTTTGTATTACAAGTAGGAGTCCCACTGTCCAAGCTCATGACAATAAGCTCTTAAAAAAACAAACAAATAAATGCTTCACAATGTCAGCTTTAGATAATATATTCAGAAAGAGATGATAATATTATGTATAGTTTTAAGGGACAAATATACTGGTTTAATTTACCTACAGATGTTCACCAGGCTGCTTTTCTCTCAAAAGGGTTTTTGATTTTCTCAAAAGACCAATTTCATGAGCTATTTAAGAAAATGTCAGTTTATTTGCATATGTAAACAGTTGGGTCCGTGAACCATATGATTTTATCCCCTAATTACTTATGTAAAGGTTTAAATTGAGAATATACCACCTATCACAAACCTATGCTGCATATTAGCAAATGCATATTAGCAGAGACAATTGCTTTGCTTAGTTATATTTCTTTAAGGTGAGATATTGAATCCTTTGGTAAATGGTTGTTTATATGTAACTAAAATAAGCTTTTACCTTCCTCACTAGTATTAAATGCTTTTCAGATACTTTTTAAAATAAATAAACTTTTCATTTTTAAAAACTCAAAATTGTGATATAAATTGTTTGATTGCTACATTTATTTTCTTTATTTTTTTTACTATTTTGCTAAAGAATATGGTCAGTTATAAATTAATACCATGTATATCTTCATGGAGATTTTTAAGCAGGTTTTTTATTGGCTCTGTTTTTATGGGTAGGAAATTATGCTAAATCACAAAATTAGAAACAAGAGCTATTTCTTGCTATGTAAGTCTATCAAAAAATCTAGATAGCTATAACATTCTCTTAGATTAAATTTTGTTTATCATTTTTGTGTTTTTTGCTTGTTATATAGGAGCATTTTGTATTAGCTGTCCCTTATTAGTGATTGTTTTAAGCTATACTTGAATATTCTACTGGCACTTTATACTTAATATGAGTATATCTAATATGAACTGTGTAGCTTTTCCTTACTACCCACTCCAGTTTCCCCTCATCTGCTTTATCTCTGTGTTCCTTGTCACTGTTAATAACATCACCATTCACTCAGTAAAACAAATCTGAGTTGCCTCTCACTCATTCCTCTCCTCCTCTTTGTTCTCTAGTGTCAACCACTCCCCATTGTCTGTCAGTTCCTGACTAGTTCTATCACCTTCACCTTTCCCACATCCTGTCTCTGAATATATCCTCCAAAATGCCTTCAGAATAACTTTTTAAAATCTTAGTCTCCTTTCTACCACTTTTTAAAATATACATGTTTCTTTGAATTTTGTCTAGTGTTCAAATAAAGCACTCCTGGAGTGTTGCTTTATGAAGCCCTACTTTTCATATCACTGTTTAACTTGTATTTTCATTGTATTTTTGTAACTCAAGTCCACCTAAAATGAAGTGAATTTAAAATATGAAGGTTGTAATGGTTAAAGCCATAAAAACACCTTAATGATGAGAAGCAAATAGTAATTATACTTATAACAACATAGAAAGATTCACTTTATTATCAGTTACCTATATGTCGTTTACCACCAGTTTACATTACCTGCGAGAGTCAAACTATGTACTGCCATGTAAGTTGAATATGTGCACACTTCTCCTTGGGGAGGAGCTATGGCCCTGACCTAGCCAAATGGTAAGGAGCATGCCTGATTTGTAAAGTCAGAGAAGATTGGAGCTGGAATAAATCATTTAGTCCAATACCATCCTTTTCAAGGGAAATGTGTTGCCCAAGGTTATAAAGCTAGTTATAGAGCAATATAGCTAGTACTAGAGTAGTCGAACTTACTGTGTGAAAGAGTTAATGTTTGGATTATTTGGTGGAAATGTTTACTTAAACATGTGAAATAGAATTATTTTTTAATGAAGTGATAAATAAGTATTGTATTATTATGTTTAAAATATTTTTTTTTCCTTTTTGTCTTTTTTCGTGTCCGGCAACGGGTCGCAACCCTCAGTGTTGCACCCATACCGGACCGGGACCGGCCACGGGATCGCAACCCTCAGTGTCGCACCCGCACCTCGCTCAGCCAGTGAGCGGGAACCAGTCTGTATGTGGGATCCGAACCCTCGGCAGGAGCGCCACCACGCTCTCAAGCGGCGCACTGTAGCAGTGCGCCACCGGGCCGGCCCTATGTTTAAAATATTTTGTGGACACATTCTTGTACTTGAACTTATTTTCTTGGTTAAATATTGGTATAAAGCATAGAATGATCCATTAAAATAAAAACATTGTTAGAAAAGAAAACTAGGTAACAGTTAATCTATATCAATAGTTGAAGCCTAGATAAGATTACAGTTTTAATTCATACCTCTAATATTCCAAGTTCTATTATCTGTTGTATATATATGTATAAAAAATGCTTTATAAGGATCTGAATATTTTATTGTAAAAGAAGGGGAGATCATTAGTTAAGATTTAAAGAGAAAAAGCAAACCAAGGGCTTGAAAAGGATTCTCTGAGTACCAAATTGACAGAGTTAAGGAGGCTATTACAAAGAAAAAAAAATTCTTACATGTATTATATATCTATTAAACCATAGTCCAAGTGAAGAGAGCATGTTAGGTTAGAAGCAGAAGCACCCCAAAAGATGTGGAGGACTACTTTTCAAGGGATAGCAGAACCAGTTGTGTTAGAGGGACAAAGCCCATTTAGACCAATAAGTCATAATGCCTTTTAAACTTTTTATTCTTAGAGGCCCTTCCCACTCTTAAAATTATTTAGGATCCCAAAGAACTTTCTTAGTGTGGTTTATATCTATTCTTATTTTCTGACTTGTTTTAAAACTGAGAAATTTTTAAAAGCAAGAATACACAGGGTCACACTTCATTTGCCATCAGAGTGATGATGTCATTCTAGATCATGTAGCCTCTGGAAAACTCCACCGCACACTGTGAGAAAATGGGAGTGAAAAAGTCAAATAACTTCTTAGTCTTATTATGGGAATAGTTTTGACTTTGCATATATATATGAAAGGGTCCCAGGGACACCCTGGAGTCCTTTGATCACACTTTGAGAACTGCTGCTCTTCTCGTTGTAGTCCGCGTACATGGAACCAGTAAGGACAGGAGTGAAGCTTGAGACAGAGATGAGGATGTTACTTGAATTTTGTCCTTTTCTTATCTATGCTTCTCTCAGTGGGTAAGCCTCATTCTCTCCTACTGGACAGAGACTTCTTGATTTGGCAGAAGTCTGGGTTATCAGCAACAATAAGAGCAAGTTGGCTGGACAGCTGTCCCAGTTTGTATGTTTGAAAGCCAGTGCCCAGTGTGATGATATTTGTCATATATGGATGTGGGAGATGCCTTGGCCAAATAACCTTGTGAAATTTTGCATGCTATACACTATCTCCTGCCCTTTGAAGAATCACAGTATATATTAATGTATTAAATAACTGAAAATAACTTACAGCAGAAAAATTAACTTTAGCGAACTCACTATTTCCAAATCATAGGTGATTCCAGGGCACTTATCATCATCTCATGAAATACTAATGTCCCACCAAAGAGTTTGGGTCATCTTGATTAGGATGATATACAATTTTTGATTTCATTAAAATATTAATATTCCATTTATTAAATTCACACACTCATAAACTCAGATTTTTAATATTTATTTTTAATTGTATGTATTTGTGAGGTACATTATATTGTTTCAATACGTGTATATATTGTACAAAGATTCACTTAGGGTAGATAGCATGTACATCACCTAACATTCATCTTTTCTTTGTGGTGATTACAGTCAAGATCCTCTTGATTTCATTTTTACATTTAGAATTTTCCAATCCCATTTTCATACCAGGGAAGTTGCTGTGATTTATGTGAGTAAGGAATCAGACCACAGAAATTGACACAAATAGGTATCATTTGGTGGAAAGGCAGCACATTGTTGCCAGGGAAAATTGTGCCTAAATAATATGTTTAGATTCTTTCTTGGAGTATAAATAGGTAGATAAATGAAATCTGGTGAATGCATTCTACTTAAACTTTTAAAATGCCACAAAAAGAAGAAAAAAAAAACATATTCTCTCAATACATATCAATTATTATTATTATTATCTTTTTGTCCTTTTTGAGACCGGCTGCACCATGCTCAGCCAGTGAGCGCACCGGCCATCCCCATATAGGATCCGAACCCGTGGCAGGAGTGCTGCTGTGCTCCCAGCGCCACACTCTCCCCAGTGCACCACGGGCTCGGCCCTCAATACATATCAATTATATGAATACATTTTGTCTTTGACAAAATTCAGCATACTTACTGATTTAAAAAATTAATACAATAAAAAGTACTTATTTCCTTAACAGGATTAAATTATATATCTCAAACCAAATGTTGCTGTTATGTTGTAAAACACTTGAAGCTTCCCATTAAAGTCAGGAACAAGACTAGCAAGTTCACAGTCACCAGTATTTTTTATCCTTCTTCTTCTTTCTTTATTTGGAGGGGAGGGGCCAGTATGTATTAGCCAATGCAATGAGACAAGAGAAAGAAATATGAAGATTAGAAAGGATATTATTTGCACATTATATGACTGTCTGATAAAATAAATGTCAAAGTTAATAGCATGTCTATATATAAATAATGAGTTAAATGGTTGTTGATGGAAAATCCTATTTATTATAGCAATAAGAAAGATTCAATGATATACCAATAAAATTTCAACAGGTTTCGTTTGGGAAATTGACAACATATGAAATTTTATTTGGAAGAAAAACGTCTAGGAATAGCCAGGAAAAAAACTGGAACAGAAGTGCAGTGAAGGGGAACTGGTCCTCCAAATATGAAAAAGTGAGCAGAGAGTCCAACAGTAGATCTTAATACATGCAAGAATTTAGTGTGTGATGGAAGAGGCATTTGAACTCAGTAAGGATCAGTTATTCAACTTCCAAAATTTGACTTGATAAAAGGATAATAAAGAGTTAAATGCCATATTACATACTGAAAAAAATACAGTTGCAACACCTATGAAACGGGGCTCATGATCTTAATATACAAAGACTTTTACAAAATAAATACAAGCAAATTAAAATCCCAGTTTAAAAAATGGCAAAGCTCTTGAACAGGCAGTTCACAGCTAAAGAAATACAAATAACAAATAAGTATATGAAAAGGATTTAAATTCAAACAGTATTAAATAAATGTAGATTAAACCAGCAGTGACATAACATTGTTTAAAAAAATCTAACAGATTGGCAAAGGCTAAAAATGTTTGATACAACAGTGATGTAAGGGAAAGTATGGGAAACATGTATTCTCTTCCATTTGTACCACATTTTCTCCCATCATCCTTTTTGAGAGAAGCGTCATGATATCTACCAAAATTTGTCCCAGCAATTCCAGTTCTTGGGATTTATCCTTCACTTAATCCTACACAAATATGCAAAGATGCACGTATGAGAATAACAGATGCAACACTGTTTCTCAGTGAAGGATTGTAAGATAGATCTGCTGTCACTCTTTCCCTGGCTCAGTGCGCTCCAACTACACTAGTCTTCTTTCTCTGGAATATACCCAGTCGTTTCCATTTTAGGGCCTCTGCACTAGCTATTCTCTCTGCTTGGAATGCTTTTTCCATGTTTTTTTGTTTTGTTTTTTAAAAATTTTTACATGACTGGCTCTTTCTTGTCATTCAGGTCTCAGCTTAAATATTAATTCCTCAAAGAAACCTTACCTAACTTCCCATCATAAAGTGGCTCCCACTCACCATCGTATTACTCTTTTATTTTCATCATAGTAGTTACTGCTATTTGATATTTTCTTATATGTTTATGAATTATCTATTTCTATGGAATATGGCAAGGCAGTATAACTTGGCGATTAAAAGCATTAGCTCTGGAGCCATAGCTGGGTTCAAATTCTGGCTCTGCCATTTACAATCTTGCACACTTGGGGACAACTTTAACCAAATCTCTGTGTTTCACTTTTCTTATCTGTAAAACTGTGGGGTAAGAATAAGAACCTAGTTCATAGACTTGTTGTGAGAATTAAATGAACTTTAACATCTAAAGCACCTAAAGTAGTATTTTGGGCATGGCAGACACTCACCAAATACCTGTCGATCAAGTTAATTAAATTATCATTCATTCATCCAAAATAATATGAAACCATCTCAGTGAATGAGGTAGATCTGTATGTGCAATGTGAATCTACTTCAAAATGTAATACTAGTGAGAATAGGCTAGGATACACTGTGATATTAACCTCAAAATCTCAGTGTCTTTAAACAACAAAGGCTTATTTCTTGTGTGTCAGTGAGGGTTTCTGTCCTATGTTATTCTTACCCAGGTTCCTGGGCTCACCATATAGCAAAAGGAAGTAGAAGATGCAGAATGGCATCTTAGACGCTTCCATCTAAAAACACTATCCTTCACTTCTACTCACATTGCATTGGCCCAAAACTACTCACATATTTACACCTAACTTCAAGGGGTAGGGAAGTACAATTCTACCATGTTTCTGTAAGGAGGCTGAACCAGAAACATTGGTGAGCAGCAGTTATCAACGAGAATATAATAATGTAGGAAAAAGGTACGAAAGACTAGGTATAGTAAGAGCCTACTTTTCAAAGGGATGTGAGTGTGTGTGCGTGTACTTTGATTTATATTATACAATGTATGGAACAATCCACAAAAACCTCTTAACAGTGGTCTGCTCTGGGAAGTAGGATGTTTACTTTTCACATTATACCTTTATGTACCGTTTGGTTTATTTTTCAGTGTGCACATGTATTACTTTCATGACTAAAAAAAATTGTCTCCCAACTGCCCCTCATATATACTTTGACAAAGTGCCATGGCAAAAACTATTAAAACTGAGTCAATATAGGATGGCTTTTATTGTATGTCACATGGAGAAGGAAACTGATGTAGTGATGAGGAAAAGAGAGTGGGAATAAATAGGTTATTTTCTGGATAAAGAAGTACAGAGTGGGGTTCCTCAAAAACTAGTGGCAGTACTCATGTTCTCTATATACTATCTGGTAGAGGGGGTTGCATGGTAAATTTTCCAAGCTTACTAGTAACAAAGTCTTCTATGTAGTTAAGTGCCAAGCCATTAGGGGCAGACCACAAAAAGATTTTTATATCACTTTGTACTTAGATAGAAATATGACATGTATATGATAATATATTTCTGACTAAATATTAGTGATAAATTTGAAGACTCAGAACTATTGCCAAAAATCAAGAAAATCTGAAGAATTCCATCTTTCCATGATCTCTTAAAAGTCACTATTGTCAGTCATTCCAGGGCTTTTCCTAGCTTGGAAATTCTTAATTTTCATACTACTTCTTTAAAAGTGAGATGGAAAATGATTTTAAAGGAAAATGATAAGATAATGTTTTATCTAACACTCTCTTGCCAGATTTTGAGATAAATATGAACATACACTTGTGTGTAATTTGCAAATAATTGAAGTAGTATTGATTTTAGGTAAAAATCACTTCTGTTTACATTTTTGTTATTTGTAGTGATTCAGGTAGATACATGTCTAGTTAGTTCCCTTGGTATTTACCTTTTCTTTGTATTCCTTGGAAATGCATACTTTTGGGGGGAGGTGTAAATATGGGGAGTTCTATATGGAGGCACATATTTAGCTCTAATGTATGTGGCGTGGTCAGTTTAAAGCAATTTGAAACTAAAAATTTACCGAATAATTAGCAAAGTGGTATGAGAGATTTCTGTACAGAAAACACTGAGAGAGAATTTGAAGGAAAATTTTCTAATATCCTTAATTACTGTTCGTAATATATTCTAAAAATTGATATTAAATATTTATTTTTAATTGATCTATATTTAAAACTGTAGTTAAGGTAGGAAGTTATGATTTAGTGTATTTTAAATACAGTTATGCATCGCATAACGATGGGGATATGTTCTGAGAAATGTGTCATTAAGCGATTTTGTCACTGTGCAAACATCATAGAGTATACTTACACAAACCTAGATGGTACAGCATGCTACACACCTAGGCTACATGGTACAGCCAATGGCTCCTGGGCTACAAACCTGCATAGCATGTTACTGGACTGAGTACTGTAGGTAATTGTAACACAGTAGCAAGTATTTATATATCTAAACATACCTAGACATAGAAAAGGTACAGTAAAAATATGGTGTAAGAGATAAAAAATGGTGCACCTATGTAGGGCACTTACCATGAATTGAGCTTGGAGGACTAGAAGTTGCTCTGGATGAGTCAGTGAGTGAGTGTGAAGGCCTAGGACACTACTGTCCACTACTGTAGACTAAAATCCTGTATACTTAGGCTATGCTAAATTAATTTTTTTTAAAAAAGTGATTGTGCTATGATGTTACAATGGCTATGATGTCACTAGGTGATAGAAAATTTTCAGCTCCTTTATAATCTTACGTGACCACTGTTGTAAATGTGGTCCCCAGTTGACTGAAATGTTGTTATGTGGCACATGACGTATGTATTTTTGATCCTTTTCTTAGCCTTCTGTTAAAGTGAGTAGTATAATACTTATTTTACGTAGGAACACAGTCCTATTCAGGACCAGTCAAAAACTTTTAAAGGATTGGGTTCAGATATTTTTTAAAAAATCAATATATTATTATATAAGGGCGAATCCAGAAAAATCAGATAAGTCTACAGGCCTTTCACTTATTAAGTCTGATGACTTTTCAAAGGAGTTTACTTACATGTGTAGATATACATGAGAACACTACTTTATGTGCCTTACATTCTTTCGTGCATATTTAAGACAACAGGATCTGTCCAACATTCTTGAGCACCTAGTATGTCAAACAATGTTTTGATATAAGTATTATTTGTTAAAATCAACTGCATTTAGACTGGGTCATTCACCATATATTTCTTGGCTGGTAATCTGCATCAACTAGTGAGATAGTATTTTCTGCCAAACGAATTGAGGTATATGTTAAAGAAGTATTTTGAAATAAATGTCATATTCTCCCTTTCGTAAGTTTCTAGTGATTCTAAGCTTTTCCCTTTAATAGGTATAACTAAAGAGTTTAAGATAATTACAAGATATGGTAATCAGATATCAAAATCAATCTGATAAAAAATAGGAACATATAATATACAGACTTGCAGATTCTTTATGTATTTAATGCAAATGGAAGCCCTTATTTAAATTTTAGTAGTATACTACATTAGGACAAAAGGACTTATTTGGTAAACATTGTCTTTACCTTTTGATTACATTTGTAAAAAAGTAATTCTTAATGGAAACTAAAATTGAAAATGTTGAGTAATGATTTGTCAACTTTTATTGCATACAGTATTATAGAGCATGCTGGAAAGAAACAAAGAAGTCTACTAGTCGATCAACAGTTATTTATTGAGCTTTTATTATTTGCTCAACACTACAATTAGGTGTGGAGAATACAGTAAAAAAAGCATAAAATATCATTATTACAAGGAACTTAAAATTTTACTGTTTGATCTGCTGAGAGAGGTTAATTGGATAGCTGTATTGGACTTTAAAGGATGTTCCTGAGAGAGGAACGACAAAAACGGAATTAAAAAATAGGTAATAATGAGGAACTGGCCCAATTCAAACAGAGGACATGTCCTAAGATGTAAGGGACTAACAACAACAATAATTATAATAATGGCAGCTAATTGAACACTTATTGCATGCTGAGCACCGTTTTAAGTGCCTTTAGTACATGAACTAATTTAATTCTAACAATGTCCCCTTCCAAATAGAGGACAAAGAGATCTCTCCCCTCTCCATGGCCACCTGGGCTGACCCCAGTAGGGCATCAAAAACACCTTAAGATTCTTGGGAAAATTCATGTTTGGTGATTTTAAAGACCTTTCTGAAAGAGAAGGAGCCAGAGACATTTTGTAATCACCCTTTACCTTTCCCTACCCCATAGGCCTAATGCCAAATCAGAAGGATTTCTGTATTTTATAAATTTTAAACATTTGTTACCTTGGAAGTATATTGTCTTATCAGGGTTTGTTTTAGATTTTATGTTTAAAATATTCTTCAAATTTAGTAGATACTTTCTTTTATCAAAAGGAATGCTATTTAGTTACAAATACCATTATCTACTTAACTATGAAGAATGTTCTTTCTGTTGTACATGGGAGGGTGCTGTTTGAGTATTACATTTGACCATCAGCCCAGTTTTTTCAATTGCACCACTGTAGTTAAGGATGGAATCTTAACCACAGTTGGTAAGGGCCTTGAAAAATAGGCAGGAATTTATGCCCCAAGTCCTTGCCTTATAGGACTATATAATCTAATGATTTACAGAACTTTTGTTATCCAGAGTTTAAGGTACTCATAAAATGCCATTTGGTTATGGAATGAGTTTTCTCTTGATAAATGACTATTCTCAAAGGCATATTGATTTCCATATAATTATACAGCTAGTTATACTCTAGTTTATTAACAAAACAGTCTTGGATTTTGCATAATTTAATGAACATAATTAATGACTAACTATTCTTTCCTCTGATAGGCTAAGTAATCAGGCTGACTTAGACCAATTTTTTATACTCATTACGGAATGGAAAAAAATAGCTGCAAAATATTATTTTGCATGATGGCTCTATTTTTCTCAACTTCCAGTCTTAGGCATTTGATTAATTTCATTTTAAAGCAGTTACAGGTATATATTTAATATAAGAAATAGAGATATAACCAAAATAGTGGTTCAGCAAAATTCACATGTAAAATATCCCTTTCCTTGCACCCTTCAAAGTAAAATGATGTCACTGGGAAGACAGGTATTAGATATTATTTTATCATTTAGTTATTAAGGAAGAGTATTTTATTTTGTGAAATATGGATATGAAAGTCTGGACTATGAGACATATTATGTAAAGACCAGTTCTTAAAAGAACCTTATAAATAGCTTCATGGATGAACATGCTTACATCTTATCAGTGGCTTACTCTGTGTGTGTCTGTATGTGTAGCTGAAAGAGCAGCCAAGGAACTAATTTCAAGGTGAGATAGTGAAGCCTCCTGGTTGATTAAAAAAAAAAAACAAAAAGCAACTATTTAGGCAGTTCAACTCCTGAAGGACAGAAACTGTATTTTCTTTATCTTTTCTTCAGTGGTTAGACTAGCACCTAGAAATAGTAGATCTAGCTCAAAACTTTTTATTGTATTATTGTAAGTAAAAAGGGTACTTGGATTTCAGTTATAAAAATGTTTATGCTACTTTCAAGAATGTATATATTGTATCAAATAGGATAATTCTGTAATTGAAATAGAATAGGCCTTTTTGGACCATTGTCAAGCACATCAGAACTATTTTACCATACTTAGATTTTTCATGTATAGCTTCTAGAATTTATTTCCCATAGTATAAATACAGTGTATTCATCTATTGATTCCTTACTTCTCATTAGGCATCATGCTGCTACTATGACAGATGTCATCTTATTTACCATATATCCTCATTATTTGCCTGAGAGTAGACATTACAATCTCTATTTTTCAAGATAGGAGATTCTTACTCAGAATTTAAGTAAGCTGCTCAATAAGTTGCTTGGTAGTAAGCTCTGTGGCTTATATTTGAATTCAAGTGATGTTTCTCTTGAATATCCTTGCTGGTAGTAAATCTTCATCTTCTGAGAGTGGAAATAATCTTTGGAAATAGCCCCAAATTAACCGCCTTTAATTTGATGAATAAGATGAGTGACTAAAATTGATCAAATCCTGGCCTTAAAATATAAAGCAATGAGACATGTTTTATTGTTTGGGTAGTAAACTGTTCCTGAAGATAATTCCTTCATCCAAAAATGGATGTTTGGAAATGTTTTCAGCAGTGGCAGCATAATTATAGGAAGTAGATAGCCCCTGAGATAACTGTGATAGACAGTGCACATTTGGAACATTAAGTTCTGTTTGTTAAAAAACAAAACAGGTGTGTATTTTGCAAATATTTTCTCCCACTCTGTTGGCTGTCTTTTAGCTCTGTTAATTGTTTCTTTTGCTGTGCAGAAACTTTTTAGTTTGATATAGTCCCATTTGTTTATTTTTCCTTTGGTTGCCCGTGCTTTTGGGGTCATATTCATGAAGTCTGTGCCCAGCCCTATTTGCTGAAGGGTTTCTCCTATATTTTCTTTAATAAGTTTTATTGTTTCGGGGTGTATATTTAAATCCTTAATCCATTTTGAGTTGATTTTAGTACAAGGTGAGAGATATGGGTCTAGTTTCAATCTCCTGCAAATGGATAACCAGTTATCCCAGCACCCTTTGCTGAAGAGGGAGTCCCGACCCCAGTGAATAGACTTGATGCCTTTGTCGAAGATCAAATGGCAGTAAGTACGTGGGTTGATTTCTGGGTGCTCTATTCTATTCCATTGATCAGTGTCTCTGTTTTTATACCAGTACCATGCTGTTTTGGTTACTATGGCTTTGTAGTATAGTTTAAAGTCAGGTAGAGTAATACCTCCAGCTTTATTTTTTTTGCTCAGCGTTGCTTTGGCTATTCATGGTCTTTTGTTATTCCAGATAAATAACTGTATAGTTCTTTCCATTTCTGTGAGAAATGTCATAGGAATTTTGATGGGGATTGCATTAAATTTGTAGATAACTTTGGGTAGTATAGTCATTTAGGAAAAAACTTCCTCTTAACTAGAGAATTATTTACATTTCCAAGTGATTATGACTATTGGTCTTATTTTACCTTTTGTTCATATTTAGTTGTTTAAGTCATTATTATTAATAC
>NW_007733377.1:20893-27611 GCF_000696425.1 Galeopterus variegatus | reverse complement strand
AAAAAAAAAAAAAAAAAAAAAAAAAAAAAAACAAAACAGGATAGTTACTTTATAGTCACACTTCGTGATGCCAAAGTAAATCAGTTTCATGTCATTATCTAATTGTATACATTGTTTTAAGAGATGTAAAGAAATTTTGTATTAGAGTACAAAATTATTCCATTTATGTTAGTGTGGAACATTTGCTTATTTCTAAGGGAAAATTATGAAACTATTTAGCTCACCTCAGTTTCTGTAGTGCAGCCTCTAAAGTCTTATTTCTTTAACAGGGCCTTGTGGGTGTTCTAAAGGAATGATTGAAATGAAAAGAAATGAGAGAGTCAAACAGTGTACCGTAATAGATGAAATGGAAAGTAATTATGTTAATGTTGACTCATTATGAAGCTCTAACCATTTTTACCTGCTCATTTCTGTGTGGAAACCTGTGCAGCTGAGATGCTGAATAAGAAATTCTTGTACAAATGAGCCTAGAGGCATGTTTCTAATATTGGAGCTAAGCCTATGCAGAATTGTAATGAATTTCCCTAAGTCAGTATTTAAATGTGCTATCAGAGGAGGTAGTTCTCCTGCCAGAAAATGTGGATTCTATTGTTTATCATCAAACTTTTAGCTATGTATTTGAATCTTCATAGCTGCATATAATTCTCACTTGTTAATTGAAAGGAAAAAAACCCTCTAAATTCCACAGTACATCTATATCATATATAGTGTCAGATCTTACAAGACATACTCAAATAGATGTATTTTAGATAAACTATAAGGAAGGGATTTATGAGAAAATAACGTTATCAGGGCAAAACGATGTAGATAAATACATCTTGGCAAATAGGTGCTCATGAATATTTTGTAACGAAACAGTTGTAAATTACTCATTCAAGAAGTTTGGCCAAGGGGTAAAGACTGTGTTTGTGTGTGTGTGTTTAATTTATAATTACATACATACATGAAGATATATGAAGTGTTTAAGAACATGGAATTTGTAATCAGGCAGACTAGACTTAAACTAAGTCTTTTTGACTCCCAAACTGAAGCTTTTGATCATGGTTAGTGAATTTTAAAAGTGTCCTTTCCCTAAATGCTTTACACCACTCTTCCCATTGCACTTAAATGTCTCTCTTTGCCTTTATTCTGTTTCTAAAACATTCATCTTTCAGTCATAATATATAATAAAGTTTAATGCTCTTACCTCCTATAACTAAAATGCCCTGCCTGTATTCTGGAAATAAAATATTATAGAGAATCTCTCTATGTTAAATTGCCAACTATGGTTTAATTACTACTTAGAAAAATGGTATACTGTCATTTTTAATTTAAAGAGATTTTTTTCCTATACTATTGAGCAGCTTCTAAAACAATTAAATTCCTAAAACAATTAAATACCTAATTTTTGTCCAATTATGTTTAACATTAATTTAAGAGTTTAATTGAAGCAAAAGAGTATTTTACGTTGGGCATGAACTTTTCTTTCCTACTGTCAGAGTGCAAATGCTTTTAAGTAATAAACTTAAATTTTATTTTTTTTAATGTTGGTACTTATAACGTTCTTTTGTATTTGATGATATTTAATGTCAGTTTAGTATTTCGTGTCAGTATTTTATGCTTTAAATTTTCTTAGATTTTTTTTATTATTCCCTACAAAGATACAAGAACTAGTTATACTTTACTTTTAACAGTGAAGTCTTGATAGCATAGAATTATTGCACCAGGAAGAATGTAAAACTTTCATCCAGAGCAGAGCTGTGTGGGAGAAATATAATGTGAGTCACATATGTAATTTTAAATTTTCTAGACGTCACATTTAAAAAGTAAAGAAACAGGTGAAATTCATTTTAATATATTTTATTTAATCCAATATATTCAGTATGTTACCATTTTAATGTGTAATCAATATGAATTATTAATGAGATATATTACATTCTTTTTTGTACTCTTTAAAATTAGGTGTGTATATAACGTTTATAGCACATTTCAATTCTATTTAGCCACAATTCAAGCAATCCTTGCCACATGTGACTAGTAGCTACTATATAGGACAGTGCAGATCTTTATTTTCCATCCCTGTGTCCCTGATGATATGGCACACTGAGAATAGTGCTAGTGGCTCACCAAGTTGGACATAGTTCCCTGGTAAAGCATCATCAGAAAATCTAGGTGAGAGGAGCTGTCTTATGTAGTTTTTTGTGTGTGTGGTGGGGATGCATTCCATATGATCCTGATTGGTCCTCCACCTGAGGCAGTGGAGCTTACATTCTCCACTGAGAATCAACTGATTTTATTTGACCTTCTTATTTTGCCCATGAGGAAATTAGTCCCAGATTCATTCCGTAGCCTGTGTTCTGCCATAAGGTTGGTGCTCTCAGATTTTTCTATCCTGAAGTTGCCTTTCCCCACATTGTTTGTTCGTTTTTGGGATCTAAGCCAGTTTCCCTTCTGCTCATATATCATTATTATTATTGGGGATATCATATATCATTATTGATGGTTCTGTAGATGATATTTCTTTTATTAAGTGTTATTGCCTCTATCCTATTTAAATCTACTAGTCATTTGAGCCACATTCTGTTATAGGATCAACTAATCAGAACTAATTGCTTTATATTTTCAGCATGAATTGACCATGTATTCTCTGGATTGAAAAACATGTCTCCTCCCCTTTATTGATTACTAATGTGGGTTTTGTTCCTTTTGAACATGTATTATAAGCATTTATAGAGTCCTCTTCACTTTCATGCTTGTACAAGGGCACCTCAAAAAGTTTATGGACAAGTAGAACTAAAAGATAATACAGATCTTTCCATAAACTTTTTGAAGACCCCTTGTATTATCCTCATCAAATAAGGTAATGTGAAGCCCATAATGTGAATGTTTATTGGGAACTGAGAAATTTAGAATTGAGAAAAGGAGGACAAACAGAAAGAACTCAGGAATTGAATGAGGCTGTGTGAATGAGGAATTGAATTACAGTGTTCACTTCTTCCATATTTCAAACTCTTGACTAATGAAATATCTTTTGAAATAATTGCTTTCTCCTCTCCATTCCCTTCTCACATCCATATTTTTAGGGTAGAACTATTGGAAGAGCCTCCCAGATTGTACCCCTTATCCCGTGAAAGCGCCTCCAGAGTTATGATTCTAAAAATAAATCTAATCATGTTGTTCCTTGTTGTCTAGTAGTAGTCCAGCACAGGAAGATGCTCACGGTCCTTAGCAGCATAGTTCCAAACCTACCTTTCCACCAGCACTACCTGTCATTCCTTTCCTCCTCATTACCCATTTCCCACAAACTTGAATAAACCAGCACTCTATCCTGACTCTTTTATTCATAATTTCCCAATGCACTACAAACTTTCCTGTCTCTGTTCATCATATTCCTCCTTCACAGAATGCCCTCCTACCTTAAGCCTCCCTAAAGGTCCAATGTCATTTCCGTTGTCCATAATGTCCCTCCCCCTCCACTAGAATTACTCTAACACATTTTCGTTCACAGGTCTCTTGCTTTTCACATTCTGTGGTAAATTCATGTCTCTTGCTTATTTGATAGTAAACTCCTTGGGCTGGAAATAAACACAGCTGGCATTATTAAGCATCTAGGTGCTAGGCATTATGCTAGGTATGTTTCATTTATATCTGCAACACAGCACTAGAGTGTGCAGCAAATATTTGTGGAGTTATATGATGTTTGCAGCTTTTAATCTCCATTGAGATTCCTTTGGGAATCCGAACTTAGCAGTTCCATATGGGGAAGTAAATGACATGTATTAAATGCCTACTAGGTGTTTTACTTACAGTACTGTCAATAATGTGTGCAGTTGGTGGTGTATCCCCATTTTAGAGATGATGAAATGAAGCTAAGTAATCTAATTACACAAATCACTCACCTAGTAAATGGCAGAGCTGCGATCTGAAACCAGGTGTGACTGAAGAATGCCTCCTTATATTTAAAAGTACAGACTTAGGGTAAAGAAATACACTTCGGTAGAGATAGGAGATAACAATCTTCACTAACAAGATCAACTAATTCAAGCATGATGGGTATTATAGTGCAGACATTTCCACCTGATAGTCCTTACTTCCCTTCTGCAAGGTTCACTACTTTAATCTTGTTGCTTATGTTTCCATTTTCCTGTGTTGGTGTATACTAAACTTTGGGAAGGTTGTTATGGGTAGTGTACTCGTGTGAAATGTGAGTTAGTAGATTATGAATGTAGAAGGAAAGACTCTTGTAAATTAGTAAAAAGTCTGAATTACAGGACTTTTCTTTGAAGGAAGTACAGTGGTTAGAAGCAGGCTGAAATCATTGCCTAGCAGAGGACCTTAGGGATCCTGTGTTACTGAAGGTATGAAAGCTTTCAGTAATTAGCATATCAATTATTTGTCATTAAGAAGAGGCCTCACAAATACTTGAGGGCATTTGAAAAGGGGTAGAAAACTAGCATTAATTGAGTGGCATAACTTATGAAATCCTTACATTGCCAATGAGGTAGGTTACCATAGATTTGTAAATTGAGGCTTTAAGAGGTTAAATCATTTGTTTATTACAAAGTAAATAAGTGTCAGAATAGCATCCAAAAACAGGTTTCTCTGACTCCCCCAAAGCACATACACTTTCAGATATGTTGATAAGTAATTTCAATATTCTTCGTGTAATATTTGTTACTCCATTAATTTTATTAGCAAACATATTTCATCAGTAGTACAAAGATGGATTTCAAAACTGCTCTATCAATAGGCACACAAAATCCACATTCATTCACTCTAAAACATATTGTAACCATTCAAACCACCATCAATCATTTCCTTCTTTTAAGTTTTGCATAAGCTTTACATGCGTAAAATAGCTTATTTTTCATTAAACAAATTTGCTTAAATGCACAATTTAAAGGTAATAGTTACTATCACACCTTTTAAATGATATTAATGTTCTTTTAAGTCATTTATTTTACTTTTCCTTTATTATTAAGAAATTCACGTTCTTGATTTGGCTTCAGCTGAAAGGAGATAAAAATAAGTTTCATTTATTAATGTAAACAGTAAAATTTTCATTGATTTATACACAAACTCTGAAGGTCTAAATGCTTACTTGTTTCTGTCAGTCAAATTTCTTAACCCATTGTAGTATATGGTGATAGCTCAGTTTCCTATGGTTTTGTGTAACAGTAAACCTGAATGACTCTAGGAAATTTATGTTGACACACAGATTTTTCAGAGATATTTAGCATATTTCAGAGGAAGTGCTATTTCACATCAATATACTAACCCTCTCTGAATCCCCCATTCATTGAAAACACTGAACACATCATTCATTACATAAGCCAGAGCTCTTAAAAGCTAGCAAGCTTTAACATTCTCCTTATAATACAGTTATGGTTATAAAACATGAAAATAATATTTTAAGATTTATTTTAAAACACTTTGGTAAGGAAAACACATTTCTTCTTAGCCTATCATTAATCTGGCTTTACATATGGGCTGGTCCCACTTATCCTGGAGGCAGTTAATCATTAAACATTTTTAGTGGTAAAAACCTCTCCTTATAAAAAGATTTTTGTCTTCCTGTCACAAATTTATCATTTTTCCTCCTGGATTTTTAAACTAGGAAATGCTGTAAATATCTTAAGGTAGCATTGCAATTTTTCTGCCAAATTGAAATGATAGCTGTCTAACATAGCTTGTCCTTCTTCATAAGTGGCATATTGTTTACTGGTTGAGGACTTGTTTCTTCAGAAATTCTTCAGTACTCAGCTCTATGCAAATATACACTGATTACTTTTCCCATAGATGCTAGATTGACTACCTGATTAAAACAACTAGCCGAAAGCAAGGCTAACTGCTAGTGAACAGAAACAACTATCAATAAATTAAATAATATTAACTTTTCTGTAGGCTTCCATTTAAGTATATAGAAAGCCAATTTATTGATGAGGCACCATTTCCATGTTCAAAAAACAGAGATGTGTTAACCTTTTTCTTTAATAAGATAATTCATATTTTTCCCTGTTTCTGACTCTGTTAAGCCTGATTAACAAATAATTATTTCATGTAGGGAAGCAGGGAAACTGCATTTACAATTACTATTAGGGGTGAATTTCATTCAATGGGGTTCTTAACCAAGATGTGAATATGGCAAGAATATTTTTATATTTTAGCTTTAATATTTCTAATTTCATTTGATAGAAAGTATAAAGAAAAAATACTATTTATAGTTGAGTGTGAAAAGTTCTGGCAGTGGTAGAATGAAAAAGGTGATTTACATCAAGCAGTGCATTTCTTTGGGTCTCCACAGTAACACCTTATATATTTTTCTCTGAGTACCATTAATAACGAAGCCTGCAATATCAATGAGAATTAAACTTTGAAATAAGCAAATGTATAAATTTCTCCAATTCTATTCATATTCACTTAGTCCAGTTTCTCATTTCACACATTTAACAAAGCAAGCAATGATAAAATATCTTGAGTATTATAATTTTCATTTGAAATTGCAGAATCTTCTGGCTGAATCAATAATGGAAGTATTTTTCTAATTAGGTATTTAGTGTTCTTTAATAGCACATTGTAAAGTCTAAAAAAAGATAGTTTAAAAAAAATCTGACAGATTTTGGGCCTATGTTTCAATGTACAGTATGAATTCTGTCTGAAATCACTTCACAATTGCCAAACTTGAGCTTTGCATAGTACCTGTTTTAGTGGTAGGAACATTCAGGTCGGGGGGGGGGGG
>NW_007733377.1:17641-20588 GCF_000696425.1 Galeopterus variegatus | reverse complement strand
GGGGGGGGGGGGGGGGGGTATCAATAACTATGTTAATAGGCCTTTCTTGAGAGAGGATTTCCTGGTTTAGATACATCCCTTATATATGCATTGGCCCTTAGTGCCATATTGTCATTCTAATTGCTACCAATTCTTTTTCTCCACCCCCACCCCTATGGCCCCCATCTTTTGCTGTTGCCCTTGTGAGTGGAAAGACAAAATATAAGGAAAAACTAGTGTGTGTGGGGGGTGCCTTATAGTTATTTCAAATATCTAAAGGCGATGGGTGTAGAAGAATTAGACTTACTCACGTAGGCCCAAAAGGAATAAGTAGAACCAAGGAATAAGCTACTACGAGGTATATTTTACATCAATAAAAAAACTAAATAAATGATAACCCAAGAAGCCCCAATTTAGACCAGCTGCCTTAGGAGGTACTGAGTGGAATGTTGATAAGGCAGTGACCTGTAATGGAAAGAATGTGTGAGCTTTGGAACCAGGCAGGTCTGTATTCCCTTTTTGGCTTGTGTGGAAGTTCAAACTTTCCCTCTGAAGGTTCGATATTTGGGTCTGCTGAAATAAGCTGGCAATAGACAGGTTAACAGGAGAAAAGCCATAACAAATTTATTTGATCATAGTTTTACTTGATATGGGAACCTTCAGTTTGAAGACCCAAAGATACAGGGGAAGCTATTTGATTTTGCCATGAAGCATGGACAGGACAGCCATGTAGAAATGTGATTGGACAAAAAAAAAATATGAGCTAATGGAAATACACTACACTGAGTGAGGAAACCTAGCAAGACCTGTCCAGACTCTCTTGGTCTCCCTGTGGTAGCATTTCTTCCTCCCAGATATGGGGTAAGACCCTTCTGGAATGAGGTTCTTATTTTCCTTACGGTCAGCTGTTACACAGAAAGGGGGGGAGTGTTAGAGTAATATTTTCAAGTATTATGGCTGGCTTTGGGAAAAGGGTTTCTGGTTTCTATGATCTGTGGTGGGGAAGAGGAATTCTAGTTTCTATGGCTTGTCTCATGGGAGGATGATGGGTGACAGGTAGAAGGGCAGGAGAAGGTCAGAGAGAAACTTTGCTTTTGAGACTGTTTCTGAGGCCTTCATTTTGGGGTATTGCTTTCTGAGCCCCAGCAGGCTGTACCTCTCTCTCTCTTTTTTTCGTTTTTATTTATTTATTTATTTGCAGCTAGGCTGTACAGAGATTGAACCCTGGACCTTGGTGTTATCGCACCACACTCTAACCAATAGAGCTAACTGGCCAGCCCTCTACCTCTTAATAGCTGTGCAGCCATAAGCAAGTCACTAAGAGAGACACAACGTTCGTTTCTTTATTTCTAAAGTGGGAGGCAATGTTTACCTTGCAGGTTGGTGTAAAGGTTAGGGCAAGATGTCAGTTAAGCTCCTTAGCACAGTGCCTGGCATGTGAAAGGAATGCAATGAATGGTAGTCTCTCTCTTAGTATTTTCTTCATTTTATGAGTGATCAAAGGCCACTCTTTAAAAATGATGTTGTAAAGGAAAAGCTTTCAGCTTTTCCCCATTCAGGATGATATTGGCGGTGGGTTTATAATATTTGGCTTTAATTATGTTGAGATACTTTCTGTCTATACCTAACTTATAGAGGGTCTTCGTCATGAATGATTGTTGAATTTTATGAAATGCTTTTTCAGCGTCAATGGAGATGATCATATGGTCCTTGTGTTTGATTTTATTAATATGGTGGATCACATTTATTGATTTGCGTATGTTGAACCAACCTTGCATCCCTGGGATGAATCCCACTTGATCGTGGTGAATGATCTTACATATCTGCTGTTGTATTCTGTTTGCTAATATTTTATTGAGGATTTTTGCATCTATATTCATCAAGGATATCGGCCTGTAGTTTTCTTTATTGGTTATATCTTTACCTGGTTTTGGTATCAGGATGATGTTTGCTTCATAGAATGAGTTTGGGAGTTTTGCGTCCGTTTCAATCTCTTGGAATAGTTTGTAAAGAATCGGTGTCATTTCCTCTTTGAATGTTTGGTAAAATTCTGCTGTGAATCCATCTGGTCCTGGGCTTTTCTTTGTTGGGAGCTTTCTGATAACAGCTTCAATCTCCTTTATTGTTATTGGCCTATTCAGGTTTTCTATATCTTCATGGTTTAATTTTGGAAGCTTGTGTGAGTCCAGAAATTTATCCATTTCCTCCAGGTTTTCGAACTTGTTGGCGTATAGCTGTTTATAGTAGTCTCGGATGATTCCTTGTATTTCATTTGGGTCAGTTGTAATATCACCTTTTTCATTTCTAATTTTTGTTATTTGAATCTTCTCTCTTCTTTTTTTTGTTAGCCATGCAAGTGGTTTGTCAATTTTATTTATCTTTTCAAAAAACCAACTTTTTGATTCGTTGATCTTTTGTATTGTTTTTTGAAAAGATAAATAAAATCGACAAACCACTAGCACAGCTAACAAAAAAAAAGAAGAGAGAAGATTCAAATAACAAAAATTAGAAATGAAAAAGGTGATATTACAACCAACCCAAATGAAATACAAGGAATCATCCGAGACTACTATAAACAGCTATACGCCAACAAGTTCGAAAACCTAGAGGAAATGGACAAATTTCTGGACTCACACAAGCTTCCAAAACTAAACCAAGAAGATATAGAAAACCTGAACAGACCAATAACAATAAAGGAAATTGAAGATGTTATCAGAAAGCTCCCAAAAAAGAAAAGCCCGGGACCAGATGGATTCACAGCAGAATTTTACCAAACATTCAAAGAAGAAATGACACCAATTCTTTACAAACTATTCCAAAAGATTGAAGCAGAAGCAAAGCTTCCAAACACATTCTATGAAGCAAACATCATCCTGATACCAAAACCAGATAAAGATATAACCAAGAAAGAAAACTACAGGCCAATATCCTTGATGAATATAGATGCAAAAATCCTCAATAAAATACT
>NW_007733377.1:2197-17360 GCF_000696425.1 Galeopterus variegatus | reverse complement strand
AGTCAGGCAGAGAAAAAGAAATACCACATGTTCTCACTTATTTGTTGGAGCTAAAAATAAATAAATTAATTCACTCACACACACACACACAACAAAAAAAAAACCGGGGAGGGGGGGAAGAAGATATAACAACTACAATTTTTTGAAGTTGTTACAACAAGCAAATGGAAAGGACATTTTTGAGTGGGAGGGAGGAGGGAGGGAGGTTTTAGTGATGGGCCATAATAATCAACCACATTGTATATTGACAAAATAAAAATTTAAAGGGAAAAAAAAATGATGTTGAAAGATTGCACAAGGTAGAGAACTAAATTAGATAACTTGTATTGTCCCATTTACCTAGATGATATGGTCCTGTGTTGCTTCTAAAGATATATAGTTGACTGGTAGTGAGCATTATCCCGTTCTATTGCCATGGTATACTAACTAGTTTAGTAATTCATGGAGAGAAGACATGATTGAGTCTTGCTTACCAGATGCCTACAGGCTTTTAAAAGTGAAAGTGTAAGTTGTCATTTTGGAATATTTTTTATTATTTTATTTTTATGCCTATGCCAATCATTGCTCTTTTGTTTCTTCCCCCACTAATATAAGCTATTTGATGTGGAGGTATAGCTCATATAGATTTTGAGGACATATTCCAAATCTTCATTTCTACAATGCCTAGCAATGTGAATGCTCTATAGCAGGCAATGGTAAATGTTTTTGTTGAATAAATAGATACAGGGGTTGAGCTGTTTGGCAATTCGATGCGTTTTCAGCCTGCAGTAAGTGAATTCACCATTTGCTCAAAATCAGTCAACATTAAGCTATTAAAGTAATTTTCATGTCTGCATTGCTGATAATTTTTTTTTGGAAAAAGTAGGAAATTGAGGAGCATCATGATAAAATGTATTTACCACTATTCTGCCTTTTTGAAGAGAATCTTAAAGGGCACAAGCCTGTGGGCTGAGAGATTCTTAAGTGATAAATGACAGTGACAAGAGTGGTGATGCTTTTTTCCATCAGAGTTTTGGGGATCAGCGTAAGTCAGAGATAATGGTACACTAAACCTTAGCTTCATTAAATGCCAACAAAACTGTCATTTGTTGTTCTTTGACCATCAGATGTGTTATCTGGAATATTATCCACTTATGACTATAACTTTGGGATAATGGGTTTCTGATTTTATGTAATATACTTCCCAGGTACATTTTTTTTTTTTTTATAACTTTGATTCTTTGAAGCTGGTATGTAAAGCACTAGCAGCATTATTTTCAAAGTTTGCTCACCTAGAGTTGCTGCTTTCCCCTAGGATGCCAGCTATTTATGTAGGGCCAAGACTTAATGATATAATTTTTTCATGATTGCTATTAAAGATACTCTTATTTTTTGTTAACCACCCTAATTTATACATTGGCTCCTTTTACTTAACCTATCATTTGTCAGGAGTAGGAGCTACCTGGTCAAATCTTTCCCCATGAATGATGAAGTTGCCAAAGATTTGGAATCCTTTTGGATTGAAAACAATTACATCATAAAATATTGCAAGAACTATCTGTAAATAGATAATAAGCCAATACTATTTCTATTCAGTTAGTACATAATACAGTTGTTCAAAAGAATGCAGTAACCTTTATATTGCTTAATAGTTTAATAACCTTTTAGTGCCTCTGCAAATGCAGAATACTTCCTTAAGAAAGTGTGGCGTAATAATCAGAAAAGTCTCTATTTTTTTTTAATGTGACATGAAAGGAACTCATATATGATATTTTCTCATTTTTTCCACTTCTATTCTTCTAGTAAAAAACCGAGGTATAGTAAATAGTAAACCCCATAGGACCAGATCCTGGTAATACTGACAGCCATACTGTAACAGGGTGTATTTACATCAAATTGTCCTCATATCTGAAAAAGCATATATCTTCATATTTTGTATAGATGCAATTGAGAGAGAGATTACCTAGTTAGATAATAACACTAGCTAATCTTTATTACTTGCTATGTGCCAAACATATTCCTAAGAGTATTACATGTCTTAATTCACTTGCCACAAGATTAGGCATTGGGATGAGGAAAGATTTTGCCTAGATTTTAGCTTTTTTTTTTTTTGTGGTGAGGTACAGTGATAATTGTTATTCATAATGATGACCCTGAGAAGGCATCAAGATCTTTTGTTCCCTATAATGTACTTATTGAAGCAGGGATGTGGATGCTTGTGTTTTAGATATATTTTTACCAATATGGGTTTAAACAACAATACTGATAACCAAAAAAAAGGTGGTATGGTCATGAAACGTTTAAAGTAAAATTTAAATTAACTGCAGAGTATCACAATTCATGACAATCAGTCATTCTGGTTAATCCAATTTTGAAAGAGTTGTAATTGCATGAGGGTACTTCAAAAAGTCTGTGGACATATTTGTATTACCTTTTAATATTTCCACAATCTGGTTGAAGTACCCTCGAATATATACTGTAGTAATTCCACTATAGATGAGTCATAGAGCAGATTGATGATCATATTTAGTTTGCTATGGTAGTTAAAACTTTTTTATTCAGATTTTTATTTAGTGCTAAATGAGTTCAAAATGTATATTACCTCTCTGTAGAAGCCCTTATTTTAGACTGTCAGCTAAACCTGAAATGTTAATTTATTTTAATTAAAATTTAACAGATTGAATAAAAGGGACATCAGATTTCTCTTTTAATTCATTCCAATTCACCCATCATCTTTTGAAATCTTACAATGTGCTAAACACCAAATGTTTCAAAGACCATTAGGAAGTGGTTCCTGTGCTTCCAAGCTTTTTCAAGTGACCAGTTGGTTAAATTTATTAAATTCACTAAGACTTTTTAAAAATAAATATTCTTCTTGAAATTAAGTGACTGAATTCTTATTTTGAATATATTCATGTCAAGTTTACAGAGATTTTATTGAATGCGATGCTTTTAGTAGGTGTTCCCAGTTTGGAACAAAAAGCTATGAGGTTTTAGTTGACTGGTCTTCATGTTGCCTTCATTAACAGTATTTTAAAAAATATTTGTTTCTACCCAACTCCTTGCTACTACAGCTGGAGGGATCTGGGGTATAAAGTGGGATTCTCTGTTGAGGGAAAGATGGAAAGGAGAGATAACATATTGGCCTGGGTGCTGATCCTAAAGAAAAGGAAGTCTGAGGGCCAGAGTGAGGGAGAATGTTGGGTGGAAGGGTTAGAGTCTAAAGTCTCTGGAAGCCTAGCCCACTGATTCCCCAGTTTTCTTTTGTTCTGCCAATACATCGAATATGACTCCCTTGAAATTTTTTAAATAATTGAGTAAAACATTTCTGATACAACTTGTAAATTCTGCTAATTGGTCCTTTAGTGAATTGACCATTTTGCAAATAGGCTTTTCTGTGACTAGATCCAGAGTCCCTGCTGTCAAATGGATTCCAATGCAAATGGAAGATATAATATTACCTATAGCAAGTTTCAGGTCAAAAATTGCCTTAATTAAGTTTGAACCTCAAAACAAGTCATTGAGGAATGCAGGGATTATTACCCTATTTGACATCCCTACTTAATGCTGGAAGATTCAGGGAGGCTAAGTGACTTGCCCTCAGTCAAAAGATAATGAAAATGGAGGAATCAAGATTTGACTCAGGTGTTTTGGCTATAAGGCCAGTCAGTGTATTTTAATTAAATTTTTCCAAACACACACATTATATTAGGGTTCTCCAGAGAGACAGAACCAATAGGACATGTTTATACATATATGAGAGGGGATTTATTAGGGGAATTGGCTCACATGATTATGATGGCCGAGAAGTCGTACAACAGGCCATCTGCAAACTGAATGCCAGTAGTGTAGCTCAGTCCAAGTCCAAAAGCCTCAGAACCAGGAAAGCTGATGGCATGATTCTCAGTCCACGGCTAAGTACTAAGATCCCAGAGGTGCTGCTGCTATAAATCCTGTAATCCCAAAGGCTGAAGAGTCTCGAGTTCTGATGTCCACAGACAGGAGAGAAAATTGTATCCCAGTTCTAATGGAAAGAGAGATTTTCTTTTTCCTCTGTTTTTCTTCTCTCCAGGCCCCAAGCAGATTGGATCATGCCTGCCCTTATTGAGGGAGGATCTTTCCCACCTAGTCCACTCAGGCACCACATACTAATCTCCTCTGGAAACACTGTCACAGACACACCCAAAAATAATGCTTTACCATGTTCCTAAGTATTCCTTAATCTAGTCAAGTTGACACTGAAAATTAACCATCACACACAATTTGTGTAAATAATTTTATTTTTCAGACTTTTGAGGGCTGGGGAGCTGGGGATGGGGGATCAAGGAGTACTATAGTTTGCTCAATAGATGACCTATTTATGTGTAATTTTTTCATGCTGTGGAAATCAATTTTATAAGAAATTGCTTCAAGAAGTTTTAAACACATTATTATAGGTATGAATTAACTTTTGCACTATTAGTTTAAAAATTATTAGCTCATTTGTTACTTTTGTATATGATAATACTAAGTTCTGATCTTTTGATTTTTCTAGCTCACAAGCCTATCTGGGTGTCTTTTTCAAGTTTTTAACTTTTTAGGACTACAGAATTTTCCTGTTTTAGACTCCTAGTTATCTTAAGGAAAAACAATACCCTAGGTTCTGTTACTTCTCACATTAAAGAGAAATTCTCAGTTCCCATTAATATATTCAGATACATTCACTTCAAAGATACCTGTACAGCTAAATAAACTTCTGTGTCTTACTATTCTCTATTTTAGGACTTTATTTTTCAGACATAGCTGTAAAACTTTCTTAAGTATGATGAATATAATATTTCTCAACACATCTTAAACATTTACTATTTACTATTTTTGTTATTAGGTATGGCTTCTAAAATGGTTTAATTGCACTTCAAGACTACAGCATTTTATTGATTTTATTTTTTGAAAGCTGCTTTATGTTTTGTAGTGTTTAATGGAGGATAAGTCACTAGTCACATATGATATTGTGCATATACTAGATTTAAATGTTTAGTGCTTACTTTTGACAACTAAGTAAAGAAGATCTATATACTAGCTCTAGATTTATTTTTTGAAATTGAAAAAATGTGCTTTTAAAATTATTATGGGTAGCTTCAGTTTGTATTATAATATACTAGCACTAATACACTACTGGTGTCACCTTATGTGATTGTATGAAAATATTAGGTACTACAGTATTGGTAAAATTCTATTTATTCATGAGTTCTTACTCATTTTTATCTAAAGCTAAGTCTTTCTACTGGTACTAGATATTTCCTTTACATCACAATGGGAGATTCTAATAACGCTGTATTAAAAATATATGTATAAACTAACAAAAATACAAATGTCTTCATTCATCTTTCAAGCAGTTAAAGGAAATGAAGTAAAGTGTGCAAAATAGTGACATGTGGGATAAAGAAACACCAAAACCTTATTTTCCTTGCCTATCCTAGCTTATTCTATTATGAGTTTTATATGAACATACTTGGAAATGAAATGCCATTAGCTGAAAAACAAAAAAACCAAAATCTTTTTTTTTTTGACTGGTAAGGGGATCACAACCCTCGGCATGGTGTGGTGTGCACCATGCTCAGCCAGTGAGCGCACTGGCCATCCCCATATAGGATACGAACCCGCAGACTTGCGCTCCCAGCGCCGCACTCTCCCAAGGGAGCCACGGGGCCGGCCCCAAAACCAAAGTCTTAAACAACCAAGTGGCAGGCATATAACGTAATTATTTAGTTTCTAAGTATACCTTAGATGAATCTGAATTGAGCATTGAGATATTGAGTCAATATTTTATAGCAGGTATCTTTTCTTTAAATCTAGGCTGCATTTTAAATTTCTTAACTTTTTATTTTATATGATTAGTCCATCTTTCTGTTGTTTAGAATATCTTTCTGAAGTAATTTGGAATTTATATCTTCTCTTTAGATTTTCTCTGAAATGTTGGTACAGTGTGATGGCTTTTCTTCATTGAATCAATTAGAGAAACTATAGTATAGTTAAATCCATGACAGAATATATTTTATCCAATTTAGAACTGAGAGCTGAGGTTCTATCTTTGGCATTAAAAACCCAAACATTCCTAACCCTTATTGTAACACCTTTCAAATCAGGATTGGGTTTACTATGCAGCATATGAGAGCAGGGGCTATGCAGCCTTCTAGTTTCTAGATAAATTTGGTGCATATTGAGAAAAAGGTTATATTTTGTTGTATATTCATTTATTGAATATACATTTTTATTGAATACTGTACAAACAGATGCAACAATAAATAAGTATGGTTTATTCCCTATCATCATCAAGGTGGGGAGACATATAAAACCAATATTAATTTTAATTATCCTAAGTGCTTAAATGAGACATCCAGGAGATTAGAGAGACCTCGTTTGGGAGGATAGGGAAGGCTTCCCTGAGGAAGTGATATTTAAGCTGAATCTTTAATGATGAATAAGGATTAGCTAAGCAAAGAGAGTAGGAAGAACATTTTTCAATGTGGGGAAATTAGAGTCTAATGTTTTAAAAATATATGAACAGTATCTAAGATGGAGGATAATCAGAGCTAAGAATTCAAATGTTTAAACATTGCGAGCTTTAGATCATCATGGGAATAACAAAATATGACAGTTTTAGAACCTTGCTGAAAATTAACCTGAGTGAATCTAGATTTTATTTTCAAGTAAGTTTTGGGGCACACATTGGTACAAACTGTCTGTAACTGGAGTATTGGGATTGAAGTATGGCAGCCAGACAAATGTCAATGGCTACTTTGAGAACAAAGTGTGGAAAAACAAATACTTAAAACGAATCCACTAATATGTGTGTGTGTGTGTGTGTGTGTGTGTGTGTGTCTGTAGGGATAGCTCAAAACATGAAGGATGTTTATAAGGCACCACAGTGATATCTAATTCTTCATGTCATTTAATAAGCAGACTAGCCATGATTGGGTGTCTGATCTATTGACCCCATGACCCATTAACTCATAATTAAAGTGTTTATTAGGTAATTTTCATCCAACAACAAATTTCGATATGTCTATTCTAGGTATGTATATGCTTAGGCCCTCTGGGTGATAAAAGGTGTTTTATTAGCTGTCTTCAGATGCCTCAGTTCTTACAAGGTTAAATAAGTTGTATAGCTGCTAAACGAGTTAGCAGAAGATTTAAAAATAGAATTCAATTTTTTTTCTAGTGCTCCCTTACTGTGGTAAGACTGTCTTTACTTTAAAGTTTGTGCTGTTTTTCTAGTAGCATAGGTCTTAATTAGTTGCATTTATATTCTTCAGAAGAGTTGAATATTTATTTGTCCTAATATTTACAGAAAAGGATAAAAAAAAACTTGTTCTGAAGTAGACAGGGGGGCACACAACAAGCTTTCTGATAATTCAAAGCTGCCTATACCTATTCACTTGCCCTTTCAGCAAATATGTATTGAGTGTCTCTGGTGTGTGGTGTTGAAGGGATATCCCTAAGAAACAAAAAAACATGGTCTCTGAACTTGAAGTTTTCAAATATTACCAGTGAATGGTATGCATATTTGCATGAGACAGTGAGCTGAAAACAGCAAGTATTCTTCTGAATTCAGGGTTGTTTTGATTTTTTTGTTTTCAAATTAGGGACAGATTGAAAATACTTGCCTTAATATTTCATTTCTGATGTTTTCTACATGAATATAATGTGAATGCTCTTTGAGTATATATGCAATAGCACTTGCAACTTCTCAAGTTTATTTACATCATTTACAGGTGTATATTATTTCTATTTTTACAGGAAAGACTGAATAAATACATATAAGAATAATAGTTACCTGTTTACAAAAATGTTCAGAAATTGCAAATTATTGCTTTAACAAAAAGTTAGAGTTATCGTAATAGTGAAGGTTCTAAAATACTATTTCTAGAGATATTTTCTATTGTATAAGAAACACCTACAATCCATTTAAATACAGATTTCTAAAATATTTCCTGTCACGTATGTCAAATGTACATAGAAAAATTCAGTGTCTTTTAAGGGTACCAAACCAGCTAATCTTAAGTGTGTTTCACATATTTTTTTGAAAATTATGCTGCTTTTATTATGTAGTTGGAAGTTTCTTCCGATTGCAATAACCAGATGTTTCTCTAAAAAGGCTCTTACATGATGTAGAAAAGAACTCTGAAGCAAGAGTAGCAATGAATCTGGATTCTATAGCTTCTAGTGATATAGCTGCATAAGTTTCAGCAGCACCACTCAACTTGTGTGGACCTTGTTTTATTTGTTCTGTTCTTATCTGCCCTGCAAATCACACGGATGTTATGAGGATCAAATGACATAATGTATGTGAAAATGCTTATAAGCTATAACTTGCTGTATAATGTAAAGTATACCTGTTTTATGAAAGCTAAGCTATTTTTATCCAGTAGAGGGAGTCAACCATATGCATGTTATAAAAACCAGATCTAAATTTCTCTTCCTGTTAAAATAGTTTATTATTATATCAAAGTAAATGTTTCAAGCAAAGTATATGCATGTAAGAATTCTTTTTTGTTGATATAACAATGATAACATATTTGATAAATACAAAGTTGTTTAATAGTATATTAAGTAAAATGACAAAGTTCATTTGATTCCCTTGAAGTACATATGTAGAAAGCTTTAGTTGTGTATTACAGGGTACTGGAGGAAGTGATTCATGGTGGTCACTGTTTTTTTATGCTATAAATTAGGCTGTGTTAGCCTTGAGGCCTACTGTGACCAATGATGTAATGGTCAGTGGTGAAAAGGGTGTAAATTGACAACCATGAGTCAGAATTTTAGAACTTGGTTGAGTCCTCTGTGTGGGGTGGTCATAGATGAAATCAAAGTTCAAACAGATATGGTGGAATAGTCTCAAGGCTAAAACAGCTCAATTTATAGCATTAAAAAAAAAAAAAACAGTGACCCATTGACAGTATCCAAGGAGTATTTTATGGTCATGAGAATGCAGCTACATAATCTTCTAGGCAGACCTATGGAAGTATTGTGGTTCCAGGTGATTAATTTTGTTTGGAGCAAAAACCCTTGCCAACCTTTGGGATTCATCATGCAGGTTGCTGTATTCAGTTCCTATGGGGAAGTCTTAGCATGATGCCAATTTATCTAGGGTTCAAGGCAAGTTCCTATCCTAGAAGGGGACATTTACCCTAAGTATACTGGACTCAAGACTCAAGAGAGCAAAACTCAATCTAGATGCCAGTTACAGGCAGTAATGGAAATCTGAAATATTTTGAATTCCCTGGTAATAACTGAGCCTGCAGATTGAAGATGTTAGTGCCTGGAAGCAGCCATTTGTAAACCTGATAACCTGATGGAACACACTAACAACATGAAGCATGCAGTTGAAATGTGACAGAAATGTCCACTTCTGTCTGCTTCTCTTGGCTGATATGAGGATTGATACAACCAAGAAATACTCTGAAGACAACAAAACCCCATACTAGAAATCAAAGAGCCTGAGGTCACATATATTTTGTCTCATCTTCCAGTTGAAGGTTGGAATTTCGAATGAATTGGTATAAAGAAAGTCAATGGCTGGCCTTGTACCTAAATTTACATATTAAAAATTTAAACCTAATATTTAGTAAAGTGATATGCTATCAATACCATTTCTTTATTAACAATAATAACCAGTTAGAGAACACAATGAAAAGATTATATCCATAACAGTAACAAAGTATAAGTTGATCTGAATAAGCTTAATAGAAGTTGTTTATAACCTACATAAATAAATCTACCGCACTTTTGAGGGCTATACAAAAACCTAAAATAAATGTAAAGACTGTACAATTCTAGATGGGATAAATGTATATATATAAATATATAAATTTCTCTTTTTAAACTTATACATTTAACATAATTATAATAAAATAAAAACAGGCATTTAAATTGAATTTATTGAATTTAACAAGATTATTATATATATGGAAAAGGAATCTGGCAAGAATATAAAATGCCATTTTGAGAAGTAGAGGAACCATCTTGGTGGTGGGGAACTAATTCCATAATAAGGTAAACCATTAAAAATTTTAAGAGAAAGATCATTATAATACCACACACATTCATGTAAATAAGTGGGAATAAAAATAAAGTTTAATATACATTATATTTTTGAAAATATATTATAAATATAAAATAAAAATTTTTTTGGTAAGGATATAAAATAATGAGGGGGAGACAGGCATCCCAACACCATTCATTAAATAATCTTCCTATAAATCTGGGGAAAAGTAAGTCCATACTCAAATTGTATGCCAAAATCATAGATTAAAAGTAAATATCGAGGCAAAAACTTTGTAAGCATTAAAGTAATTGAAGTCACAAAAGAAAAGATTTACTACGAATAAATAAAAGCTAAACTGTACAGGAAAATATCAAAAATAAAACACTGAGAAAAATATTTACAAGTTTATTACATAAAGGATTAATATCATTAGTATTAAGCACTGCATAGAGCATGATGGAAACATTGAGGTTTGGACAGATAAATGTGCACAAAAACAGACACTCATAAATGGAAATAAAATCAGTAAAATGGGGAAAACTTTCGCATACCAATTGAGAAATGCACATTTGAAAATGAGGTGTCATTTTCCATCTATTCAATTGGAAATAATAAAAGTGACATTACTAATACCATGAAATGTGTGCATTACCGTGTTGTGCTAGTAGCATTAAAACTGTTTGAAAAGCAATTTGGTGGAATATACAAAATGCTTATACCCATTGACCCCTGTGATATAGTACTTTGGAGAATTTATCCTAAGGAAATTGTCCAAAAGAAAGCAAGGAGGGATTGTTTATACTAATGGAAATTTGGGGTGGGCAGAAAGCTTAATTCCAAGAAGAGGGGAATTCTTAAATTGTGGGCCATGCACTCAGGAGAACATCAGATAGGTACTAAAGTGACTTATATAGGGTGTGTAGGAAAAAAAAAACATTCTTCTGATACAATGGTTAAAAGAATTTACACATGGTATGATGCGTGATTTCAACTATGTAAAATGTAAGCATGTAATCAAACATTAGATGGCAATGTAAAAATTTCTTTCTGGTCGGACTTTTTTTTTTTTTTTTTACATTCTCCACAAACTTTATTTTTAGGGGGTATAGAGAAAGTGAGAATGGCATAGACTTCTAAGAATAATGTTAGTAATGCTAAAGTATGCTGCCAATTAATAATGTTACTAACTTTTATTGATCATGTTCTATGGGTCAGGAAAGATTTCAAGTGTTTTGCATGTATTCTCTCATTCTGAAATGTATGAAAGCTGAAAAAAGAGAAGGTTTAGGCAGGATATGCTTGTCTCCGGATAATTGAAGGGCCGTGATAGGAAAGCACAATTAGAATGGTCCTCTTTTATTCCATTAGGGGTTAAAAAAGTCTATCATTAACAATATATAAATTATAAGGAAATATCTTGACTTAATGCTAACAAAACAGCAACATACTTGTTCTGAATTCTCTGCCTCAGGAAATTGATACCACCATACCTGAGGATGTCTAAGCTGGAAACCTGCCTTTCATTCTTGATTGCTTGTACTTGTTCATTCTCTACTTCCAATCTGTTTCCACATTCTGTTGATTCTAACTGCTAAGATATTTCTGAAACTCATTTGCTCCTCCCCATGCCCACTGTCACTTTCCCAGTTTAGGCCACCATCCTCTTCACCTAAATTAAATTAGCAGCTTCCTAACAAGTCTCTTTTCTTCCAGCCCTGCCTCCCTTTCTTCTACGTTCTACACAAATCTAAATATGTCACTCCTCAGCTTAAAAGTTTGCAGTGATTTCACTTTGCTGGATGAAGTCCAGACCCTTTAATGGGGCTTTCAGGGTCTTCATGACTTAGCCTCTATTTACATCACCAGCATCTGCTCCCAGCAAATAAATTCCTCTCTCTGTCCCTCCCCTGCCTGCAATCACACACACAAATACATACGCACAAACACTCCTGCAGCAATGCTGAGCTTCTTCCATTCCATGATTCTATTTTATTCTGTCCCATCACTGAGTCTTCACAAGTACTGTGCCCTTGACCTGGAACACTCTCCCTCACTGGTCCAAACTCATCTGAGCTTTTTCTTCTGTGCTCTGATTCCTGCGTATCTTCCAGGTTTTATCTTAGACATTCCTTCTTTCAGGAATGCTTTCTGGACATCCGGATTGCATCCTTTTATGTATTTCCATACCACCCTATGTCATTCCCTTTCTACTTACACAGTCGGCCCTCCCTATCCATGTGTTCCGCATCATGGATTGAATCAACCGCTGATGTTTTTTCCAAAATAATGGGAAAAAATGGCATCTGTACTGAACATGTGCAGACATTTTTTTCTTGTCATTATTCCCTAAACAGTATAGTATAACAATTATTTACATAGTGTTTACATCACACTAGGTATTATAAGTAATCTAGAGATGATTTAAAGTGTACAGGAGAATGTGCATAGGTTATATGCAAATACTACACCGTTTTGTATCATGGACTTGAGTATCTGTGGATTTTGGATCTGTGGAAGGTCCTGGAACCAACTGCTCTACAGATATGAGGGATGACAATATTACTAAAAATAGGGGTCACCTGAGTAGAGACCATTGTCTACTTGGTTTACTACTGTATCTGCAGTCAGCAGATGGTCTGGCACACAGTAGATGCTTGATGCGTATTCCGGAATGAATCTGTATGGCTTTGGCCTACAGTGAGTATTATAAACTCCTTGAGATTTATATTTTTAACTTCCAACCAGAGCATTGTCTTCCAGACCATCATATCATTAACATCAAGCATAATGCTACATACAGTACTTTTAAAAAAAATTGAAACATAATTGATTGTACATATCTGTGGTGTAGTGTTGAATATCAGTACCTATGTACAATGTGTGATGCTCAAATCAGGAAAATCAATATATTCAACATTACAGAATGTAATCATATTTTTTGGCCCTTTACCAATTTCTCACTAACCCTCCTCCCCCTCCCCTTTTCCCACCCCTGCTGGCCTCAGTTCTGTTCTCTCCTTTTGAAAGTTCAGTGAATTATTGTGATTGTTACGTCTTTCTTTCTCTTTTTATTTGTTTAGTGAGGACATGTGGTATTTCTCTTTCTGTGCCTGGCTTATTTTGCTTAACATAATTTTCTCAAGTTCATCCATGTTGCTGTGAATGGTAGAATTTCATTCTTTTTTATGGCAGAGTAGTATTCCATTGTGTACTTTTCCTTATCACATTTTCCTTATCCAGTCGTCTGCCAATGGACATTTAGGTTGGTTCCAACTCTTGGCTATTGTTTATAGAGCTGTGATTGACATGGGAGTGTAGGTATCCCTTCAACATGATGATTTCCATTCCTTTGGGTATATACCCAGCACTGGGATTGCTGGATTACATGTACAGTACATTTTTAATATTAGTTGGAAGTGAGTGAATAACTCAGTAAATATTTGAATGATAAATCATTGTAATGGTGACACCTCCCTGAGGTTAATGAGCATTCCCCATTTCCTTAAGTTCCTTGAAGGCAGAGACTATCTTATTTGACTCTGTTTTACCTACAGTACCTAACATAGTGACTTACATATTAGTGTTAATTAGGTGATCTTGACCATATCTGGAGTTAAGACTTTAGCTGGATTTCTCTGTATATTTATGTGTGTTCAAACGTATGGATGGTTGTATCAATATACATTATTTAAAAGAGGTAGACTGCTTTTGTATTCATTTATACTAATTAATGACCATGAAACAATACCATCATCCTACAAACTAGTCAAAGTTATCTTCTCATTTGTTAGGCCCTGTGTCCCAGGGCCTTTTCTAACAAACAGAAGGAGATACATACTTGAATAAACATCCTCTTAGTGGTTGAGGCTGAAAGGGTAAAAATCTCTTTTGGTTGAAGCAGGGGAGATTTGTACCTGCCTTGTTATGAGGGAAGCACTTTGTTTTGTGTCCTCATTGTTCCTTTTTCCTTTCTACATTTTTTTCTGTACTATTTTGTGTCTCTCCTTTATTATTATTATTAATTTTATTCTTTCATCCCTTTTCTCTTTTACTCTCAACCATTTTCTCTTTATTCAAGCCTTATAACTATGTATATGAGTAAATTTGACCAAATCAGATGGTGGAGCTTTCTTTTTAAAATATTTAATGTATTTCAATTATAAAAGTAATAATCTTCAATTTAGAAAATTTGGAAACTAAGCAAGTTTTAAAGAGGAAAAGATGCATCTAAAATCCTATTACCCAGGTATAATTACCATTAACGTTGCCATATATTACCATTTCGATGATAGAAACATTTTTACATCAGTGAAATGATACTTTGCTTAGTTTTATATCTCATTTCCAATAACATTGACTCTAAGATATAATTCCAAATCATTAAAACATTTCAATGGCTGTGTAATATTCCATTTTAAGTAGATAGCATAATTTACCTCTTCATTTATGTACATTTGGACCCTTAAAAATGTTTACAAGTTTCCCCACTACAAAAATGATGTCATGAACATCTTTGAACATAAAGCTCTGTCTACAATTCAGATAATTTCCTGTGATAGATTCCTAGAAGTAGCATTATGAGGTCAAAGAGAATTTATACTTTTTGAGGCTCTCAGTTCTTTTTACCAGATGCTTTTCCAGAAAGGTTATGCCAAGTCTGCATATTGCTACAAGCAGTGTAAAAGAATATCTATTTCACTACATGGGCAGGGCTTTTTAGTTTCTTTAACTGTATTCTACATCAGTAAGTACGTAATTTCTGGATAGCTATGTGTACTGCATTATCAAATTAATCCATTAAAAGAATAGTATTTTACATATCTGAATTTTACAGAACTTATTCTGAAGGCACTATGTTTTTTTACATTTGAAATCTTTGTGTGTGTGTGTGTGTGCTGGATTATTACTCTGTGATACTGGACTACTGTGTTTAAATCCCCAAACAAAAGCAATTAGATTTTTTGTTGAGTTCTGTATCTTTGTGGCCTTGTCACCGGAACCAGTTCTTTGGAGAATAAGCAATCCTGGACTGCATTTTAGGACAATGAGAAGTGCTAAAGGCATGAGAGAGAAAGACTAATGGATAGGACATTGCACTAGAAATCAGATGCCCTAGGTTCTTTTTTTTTTTTTTTTTTTTTTTTTTTAATCTTTTGT
>NW_007733377.1:0-1817 GCF_000696425.1 Galeopterus variegatus | reverse complement strand
CGGCTACGGGATCGCAACCCTTGGTGTTGCTCCCGCACCTCGCTCAGCCAGTGAGCGGCCGATCTGTATGTGGGATCCGAACCCTCAGGCGGGAGCGCCGCCGCGCTTCCCAAGCGGCGCACTATAGCAGTGCGCCACCGGGCCGGCCCCAGATGCCCTAGGTTCTATTTCCAGCTCCATTTGTCATTGTGTATCATGGCCAAATTTGATTAAAGAAGTTGACCAGTCTGTAAAACGGGGATAATACGTCTCACTTTACAGGGATGCTAGAAGGATTAATGAAATATTTTTTTTCCTAATATATTTTGTGTTCTTCCAAAAGAGTTCTAATATTAGGAACCAAGTCTAGCTAAAACTTGAATGGTAGAAATTATTATACTTTCAAATTATTTTTTATTCTCAGTTTAGTTTATTTATAACCTAAAGCCTTTATTGGTTTCTTATACAAAATATAGATTGACTATACGATTTCTCCAAATGTAGCAAAAACTGATATTGCACTTAATGAACGATTAGTTTCTGCTTTATAACTAACGTACACTTTGCATGTATTATTTTGTATTTATCATATATTACATTAAAATGTAAAACAAAGAATCCATTCTTTAAAAAACCCACCATGAGTTAACATGGTGAGTCTAAAAATAGTATAAAAGTATTTTGCTTTACTAATTTGTGATACTTCAATTGAAGAAATGGGCAATTAAACAGTGGCATGAAAAATGATTTATCCTCATTACTTGAATCAATATTTTATCTGAATTTCACAAAGTTAAATATATAAATTGATTTCACTCTAATCTAGAAAGAGTATTATTCCAGTAACAGTGAAAATCTTGGAATGAATGGAAGAGTTAGGAAACAAACTTAAATAATCTCTAAGCCTCATTTAGAAATTTTCTTTAAAAATTTTCCTGGTAAAGGAAATGCTATTCTCATTCTCTTCATCCTGACTTTGAGCTCTCTGAGAACAGGGGCTGTGTCTTAATCATCTTTGTATATCCAGCATATAGCACAGAGTAGCTTTTTAATCAACGTTTAATGAATTGATCCACTGGTTGAGATTAAAAAATAAAAGCAATAAAATGCATAAAGGTCATTTACTTTCATGAAAACTAATATACCATAGGAACTAAGAGGTTCTTCAAAATAATTAATGTCTTAGGTAAAACAATAATTTTTATATACACAATGCATTTTTCTAAGTACTCAAAGCATTTACCACTCTTCAGAATTCACATTTCTGGTGTAGAGGCTTGGATAGTTCAAGTTGGTTCTGTTTTGACCACCAAGAGCTTGTGCTTTGTGTAAAGCCGTACAAGTAATTATTTTCTGGGACAAGAGTAGAACTTTTGCCCTTTAATTTTTGTTTTATTTTCGGGGACTTTGCCAGTATGATAGTAGGCCCGTATCAATTTTTAATATTCTAAGGGGAACTCCTTTCTTTGAATACTTTGGAATATCAGTAATGTTTCGAATCAGTGTTATTTCATTTTTTCACCATATTTAGTGGTAATGGCATTTGGTTTGAATTATCACAAATTAGTTTACTAATGTATATATTTTTCATAAAAGTGCTTCCTCTGTGTATATTTTTGTGCTTCAGTAAATGAAAAATATATTGGAAGAAAGAAGCCTCCTTCCTCAACCCTAGGATTTTTAAGAATTCTAATAATAGGAACTATATCACACATTGAACAATAGATACATTTCTAAAGAATCACATAAATCCTTTTTAAAAAAAAGTCACTGCCGGATTCTAAGATGGCGTCGGGTCTGAGCGGCCGCGCCAGGAGTCAGCGCGATCCTGTGAGCCG
>NW_007733376.1:111458-112166 GCF_000696425.1 Galeopterus variegatus | reverse complement strand
GACTTCTCGCTATCTGTTCCTCATTGTTCCTTATCCCTCTGGCCACTTTAGCAGGGTTTCTCTTCCTAACAGCCCAAAGTACCCTGATTGATAACTCCATAAAAAGCCCTTTTCCTCACCTGTGCTAACACTTACTACACCGTCCTATTATGAGGCTACTTCAAAAAGTTTGTAGAAACATAGAGTTAAAAGATAATACGAATCTTTCCACGAACTTTTTGAAGCAACCTTGTACAGTCTGCAGCCTTGTCTCCTGCCCTGTCTAGGCTGTAAGATCGCGGAGGACAGTCAACCAGCCCACCTTGTTCATGTGTCCTCTGCTGCACCTAGCATAGTACATGGCACAGTAAACACTTAGTAATTGTTTGGTAAATGAATGAATGAGTGAATAAATGAACAAACGTCCTCCTTCTTTTTCAAGTTCCTGTACTCCAAGAGCCTACTTCTCTCACCATGACCAGGGCTGCCATGTATGGTTGGGCAGGTTGAGGGGGCAAGTGGAAGCTGAAACCTAGCCTGCTCTCATCATGCCATGCACCCTGGCAGGGGCTGTGTCTGCCTGGAGGAAAGGCAGCTTCACTCTATTTTTTAAAAAAATTATTGAAACATAGTTGATTGTACATACCTGTGGGGTACAGAGTTGAATATCAATACTTGTGTGCAGTTTGTGATGCTCTAATCAGGATCATTAGTATATTGGACATTATA
>NW_007733376.1:94842-110405 GCF_000696425.1 Galeopterus variegatus | reverse complement strand
GTTTGGGCAAGGCTGCAAACTCTGGCCTTCAGTTTCCTCATCTCCAACAGTTAGAGGTTCTCAGACTGTGCTCTACAGGATTTATGGGTGTTGCAGAGGAGCCTCAGGACTCTCAGTGTAACGGGGAGGGGGAACTGAGTGGATGGGAGGCTTCAGCCTGAGCAGCTTTGTTTTACATATAGGGCTTTATAAAAAATTAATTTTTAATTATTCAAGAAACATATATTCTCCTTGTAAGGAATTAAAACATTGCAGATACAACTAAAACCTCCTTAACCACCATTTTCCCCAATCCCTGTGTATACTGGGGTTTCATTGAAGATTTCCATTTGAACACAAAGACCCTGGCTCAAACAAGTTGGGGGACCATGGGTCTGGTTAGCCCCTATGCACCCCAAATGTGCAAAAAAGAGAGATCACAGAGGAATGGGCAAGCTGCAGCTGAAGAATGTTCTACAAGGTCAAGCAGAACCCCATCCAATGGTTTGCTGAAACAGAACACTGTGACTTGGGAGAGATGTCACTGCTGTGTGCTGGCAGTGTGCCCAGGAGAGGGCTGGTGGATGGGAGGACATAGCTTTCTGAGTTAGGACTTGAAGGCTTGTGCACATGTCTGAAACCAGCCTTATCTCCATGGGGAGGTAAGAAGAGGTAGGATTTAGGATCGCCTCTCTTTTTTGGCTTGACTTTAGAAAAACAGTAACCACAACTGACATCTGCTGTGCACCTGCTAGGTGCTGGATGCTGTGAGCCTTGTCGTCTTGTGCACCCCTGGGAGGTCCTGGCACTATTAGCATATTTGTTTTAGAGGTGAGAAAACTGGGGCACAAAGAGCCTAGAAATTGTTGAAGAGCACACAGCTGGTAGGTGGGGAGAGGGGATTTGAGCCCAGGCCTCCTGGCTTCAGAATGAGGTGTACAATCCTGTGCTCTGGACTCCTTCCAGGAATGGCTTGCTTGCTGTCATTTTAGTTTTATTACCCCTGTATATGTGTTGGGGGTGGGAAGGAGGAAGCTTACCCCCAAGATTCGTCCCCCTGACCTTCCCTTTTTTCCAAACCCCAGGGCCACTGGCAGAATATCTAGTTCCCTGGAATCCCCCATGCTCGGGTTAGCTCCTTTTGCAAGCAGCCAGGGAAATTGCCTGGTGGGCTGGGGAGAAAGGCAGGGGACAGATGGTTTGTGCTCCTTATGAAAGGAGGCAGGGGAGCTGAGCGAGCAGCTGCAGAGCCCTGCAGCCGGATGGGGAGCCTGCGTACGACGGCGGCGGCGGGCGGGCTGCCAGCGCGCCCCGAGAGGACTCGGGAACCCAGACCTGCGTGAAGGTAAATGCAAATCAGCCGCTCTGAGCGCGCTTCCTGCGGAGGGAGGGTTCTCAGTATGCGCGCCTGGTCTCCTCCGCCCGAATGCTGATTTTATTTTTGCATTTTATGAGCTTGAGAGAGAATTCATTTCCTTAGTATAATATGACCCTCTGGAGAAAGTCTTGTGCAAATACATTTTGCTCACACATGCTGTCCTGGAGGAAGGGCTGTACTGGAATGGAATAGAGATGATTAAAGTCTGATTTACAGGAAAGGTGAATTGGTGGGTTTAGGACAAATTATTACATCCAGGGAAGGTGAAAGGGAATGAAGCAGCTCCTCCCAGGAGCTGGAAACCTTTGTGAAAAGAAATATTTATGGTGCACATAGCTTTATCCCAGCCAGGCTATATTTTAATATATACACCGCATTTTCTTCTTTCTTTCTCTCACCAGATCATACAGTCCCTGAGGTCAGGGATTCGATTCATTGCATCTGATATCCCCCTCATGGGGATGTTTTTGCAATTTTATTTATAAGAAAGGGATTGTACACTGAAGAGGCTTTTAAATCTCAGCTCACTGAGCCCCCTCTTTTTTCCTTATTAGCTAATTAATGATCCCTCCATCCCAATCCAGTTCTCAGAAACATGAAGGCCTGGTAACAACCATCCCTCCATCTCCCAACCCTGGCAAAAAGCACCAGGTCCAGAATGATTCTTCTTTAAGGTGGTAAGTAATATAATACGACCAGCAACTATAGGCTTTTATTGAGTTCTTACTATGAGTCCAGACTTTTCTAAGCACTTTCTGAGCATTATATCCTTTAATCCTCACAATCACCCTCTGAGGTTGATACTATTATTATCCCGTTTTAAGGATGAGAAAAGTGAGGCTTGAAGTGGTTAAGTAACTTGGTCAGGATCACAGAGCTGGTCAGTGGGTAACTATAGGCTTTTATTGAGTTCTTACTATGAGTCCAGACTTTTCTAAGCACTTTCTGAGCATTATATCATTTAATCCTCACAACCACCCTCTGAGGTTGATACTATTATTATCCCGTTTTAAGGACGAGAAAAGTGAGGCTTGAAGTGGTTAAGTAACTTGGTCAGGATCACAGAGCTGGTCAGTGGGATAGCTACTATTTCCCGAGTGTTTACTGTGAGGCCAGGCACTGTGCCAATCACATTAAACTCATCTGATTTAATGGTGCCCTTAACCCTTAAGAAGTGGCCTCCAGTGTTTAGAATTTCAAGCATTTGGTCCTCTGGAGACTAGAATCCATGTGAAGGCAGGGTCTTGTTCACCCCTATTTCCAGAAAAGTGAGGGTGATGACAGGGACAGAGCATCAACTCCAGAAATGTTGAATGAAGGAACAGTAGAGGTGCCTTTCTCTGGGATCCCCACCCCTGCTCTTTAGGTAAGTCCTGAGTCCTGCTGATGCTCAGGCTGCCCTTGGAAGAGGGATCCTGACCACAGTTTCCTTATATGTAATAACAGGGGTGAGAATTCCTCCTTCACAGGGTGTGGGAGCCTAAGGAGACAGCTCTATGACTGTATTTGGCCCTTAGTTTCCTCGCTTTCTTCTCAAATGTGGGAGGTGCAGGACAGACCCTTCAATGGTACAACTCCTTCAGATTTCAGAAGGGGGCCTACAAATTGATGTTCTCACTTTGTGCATAGCACAGAGGTCAGGACCCCCACCAACAACGGCATCGTTGAAGATTGCAGGTTCCCTGTCTTCCCCAAGCTCATGAGGGACAGATCCAGGTTTGCTGATGTCAAACCCCAAGCTCCTTCCTGGGCTGGCCTGGGTCTTTTTTCTGACTTGGCCAGCAGCCTCTCATAGATGGGGGTCTGGATGTTTAGAAGGATGTCTTCATTTAATTTTTGGTTCAATCATTTTTTATTTTAAAAACAAATACGGGGGGAATTAGTGTTTAATGGGTACAGAGTTTCAGTTTGAGAAGATGAAATAGTTCTGGAGATGGATGGTGGTGATGGTTGTGCACACTGTGAATGTACTTCATGCCACTGAACTGTACACCTAAAAATGGTTAAAATGGTACATTTTATGTCATGTGTATTGCACCAAAATAAAGAGGAAGGAAATATGGGTCTTTCTCACATAACAATAAATTCACAGTAGGTAGTTACAGGGGTTGGCTCAGCTGCCTGACGATGACACTGGCTTGACAACACTGGGGTCCTGGGTCATTCAGCTTTACAGTTTTTTGCATGATACCTGGGTGCAAGGTATCCTCTGAAACATCTCAAATTATATCTATTCAGGAGAGGAAGAAGGAGGGAAAGGGTGTTGTTAGCTATGGCTCTGTCTTTTATCAGGAAAGCCAAAACGTCTTGGCAATCCCCCAGTAGAACTTTCTTTCATCTCATTGGCAGAACTGGGTCTCTTGGCTTTGCTGGGCATAAGTGTGGCTGAAAAAGTGATTGCTTAGCTTCCCAACCTTTAGAGCTGAAGAAGGGCATTAGGGGAGAAGGAAGTCGGGAGGGAGCATGGTCCGGACAACCAGCAGGTTGTGTCCAATGCCAGCTCAAGGTCTTGTGGTCACATAACAGGTCTGGCTAGGCCTGGGGCCTGGTCTTCTAATTCCTGGCCTGGAGATCTTTTGCTTGGATGTTTGATACATTTTGTAGTGGCTAGATTTATAATAAAAAGGACTTTCTTGGAAAATAGCTATGAAAGAGAAAAACTCTCCATTGAATGCACTGAAATTAATCAAATGCTAAGAGGTCATGTCAGAAAAGCACTGAGAAGGGTGGGAGCCAAAACATCTGGGCTTTGCCCCTGGCTGGCTGGAAGTTTTGGGAAAGGCTTATGAAATGTGATTCTTTTTCCTGGTTAGTGTTTTTCATTAAATGCCATTAAATGCTTTGGTATCTCTAGATGAAAGACCCTGTAAAGAAGACAAGTAGTTGTTATTAACCAACCATGTGCTGTCATGTGTAGGCTTATACCACAAGATGTTTTTCAAGGTGAGAGTAGGATGACAGAAACTTCTTACCATTCCTCTAGGCCAGGAGCATAGTGAACTAAGGGCTCCAAAGGACACTTAAAATCAGGAATGTAAACACATACGCTATTATAATTACCCTGCTATTACAAGGAAGCCCAGATGTGGCACACATGGATTTTCAAGAAAGCAGGGAATTGGAATCCATTCTTTGGATCCTGCTACTTGCTCTTTCCATGGGAGGCACCAAATGGGAATCAGCAGGTCCTGCCTCTTTTTTCGGCCCAAAGTCGGCACCTGCTCTTCTCTATCGAGTGTTCTTGGATGACTCCAGGTTACACAGATGCTTCTCTTTCATTCTCACCTCAGGGCACCATATGTACTGAACATTTCCACGTTTAATGTTATTGAACTTAGCTTTCCATCCTTGTCTTCTAAGCAGTGCCAGGAGTGGGTACTGCTTTGGGGAGGCAACATGGGTTACCTCCTTAACCTCAAGGGCTAGCCCATGTCCAAACACGTAGCAAACCCTCAGTAAATACCACATCTGGACCTAGGAGATGGGATGCCCATGGCTCTACCAGGTTAGAGTTTTATTTCACTATGCTAGGGAAACCAGTAGAGTTGATTCTAAGAGAGAAGGTGGAAGAAGCAAGAGCATCCAACTCCTAAAGAGGACACAGTGCAGTTCAGTGCCCTTGCAAAGAATCCCCCCTAGTCACATTGCAGGGACGTTCACTGAGCTCAGCAAGACACTGACTTTGGAAGTTCTCTAAAGGGAAAGAGCAACTCTGCAAAACTGGAAATGAAATCACTTCAAGAAGGGGCAATTTTTCAATGACAGGAGAAAAAAAATGCACCCCTGGTAGACTTGGAAAAAGAAAACCCGAGTCAGCTGAGAAAGCGCAAAATATGATTGCAAAGAAGAATTTTTACTAGTTTGGTCTCAAAATGCAAAAGCAAATAAATAAATAAATAAATAACCAGAAAACAAATGTAATCACTTTACAGAAAGCACATTCATTACTTAAAAGTAGCACCTTCATGGAGCGATACTATCCAGTCATGTCCACGTGGCTGATTCACTCGTGCCGATGAGGAAGTGATTCTAGATCGTTTTCTTCGCATCTGCTTCATCGTGTGGTTAAGAAGCCACCCGCAATTCTGACAACTTTATGTCCTTAGCCATAACTTGACTTGTCCTCCCTCTTGAATCCTAAGATCTTTTGATCTTCCAGACACTTAATGATGTCTCTGTGCCACCCTGTTGCGTCCTATAAAAAGGTGGGAGTGACGACTGCCAGGGAGGCTGATGCTGAATTTCAGTGTCAATAATTTTTTTAGCCCTTTTAAAATTCAGACATCCAAAGACTAAACTTGGTTAGAAGTGCGAGTGGCTCTGAACTGCTTTATCAGCACCACTCCAGAAGGTGGGAGTGACGACTGCCAGGGAGGCTGATGCTGAATTTCAGTGTCAATAATTTTTTTAGCCCTTTTAAAATTCAGACACCCAAAGACTAAACTTGGTTAGAAGTGCGAGTGGCTCTGAACTGCTTTATCAGCACCACTCCAAGGAAGTCTTCATGGGTATGGGAACTAGCATCTCCTTCTCCAGGACTTCCTCAAACTGGTTTGTGTCTTCATGTCTCTATTTAAATATCTCTTATGTTCCCATCCATCACAAATATATGATGGTGCTAGCATCAGAACACTGTGTTCTCACTGGCTGTCATAAAACTGATGTACTTGCAGCCTGGCTGGAAAAGTCGTCAGTACAAATAACACTTAAATTCACATTTTTCACAATGAGACCCCATCCTTATGGATTGGGCCATCAGAATAGAAAACATTCAGTACATCCTGGCACACAATTGTTAAATAACAGCAATAAATTAATAAATACATAAATTATTTAAATATTTAAATAGCATTAAGATCTGTGGCAACTTGAAAGCTGAAAAATCTATAAATAAATTAGCTGATTGTTTCAGTGGGCATTTAGCTTCTAAATATAAAAATACAGTAAAGACATCATTATTATCTTAAACAAATTTTAAAAAGCAACTCAGGTAAAAATTATTTTGGGTCTATTCCATCATGTCTTTAAAAATTTTTGCCTAATATCTTCCAGTTTTTCTCCAAGGTTTCATCCTAGGATTGGTCCCTGAAAAAGAATGCCAAAAGTCTATATGGATTAGAAATGCAGTGGTCAAGCCTTCCTATTTCTCACAACACATATCTCAAGCAATCGGGTTTTGAGGATTCCATGTCAGAAGGTCCAGCCCTTCCTTATGTGGCCTGGAGTTTGACTGGCACCATGCCTGCCAGAGGCTCTCTTGAGAGTTTTCTTAAAATGATATCTGATTGTGTTACTTCTTGTTTAAGACCCTTCAGTGGCTCCCCAGGGCCCCCAGTACAAGGTTTTAACTCCTGGAAGCTTGCAGGCTCTATGCTCTGACTCCTGGCTGTTTCTCTCCCTCTTCTTTGCCTTTCTAGGAGGGCAGGACCCGTGCCTGTTTTCTTTACTGAAGCATCCCTGTGCCTAGCACAGTGCCCACATAACATAGACATCAAATAAATATCTGTCAATGAACAAATGTATGTTTCTTACTCTGGCAACCGAGTGCTGGGTACCCCTTCCCCTCTTTCTTCCCTCGCGCACCTATCCACTCCCCCATTGCCCTAAGCATCCCTGTGCCTAGCACAGTGCCCACATAACATAGACATCAAATAAATATCTGTCAATGAACAAATGTATGTTTCTTACTCTGGCAACCAAGTGCTGGGTACCCCTTCCCCTCTTTCTTCCCTCGCGCACCTATCCACTCCCCCATTGCCCTGCACCTGGATACACTGAGTGTACAGGTCTGGGCTGGGCTTCACGGGTCTGCTCACCTAACTGCAGGACACAGATGCCCATTCGCTCCAAGATGAGCTATAGTAGCGGTCCCGGGCTTGCACCCGGATCTGGGCATCCTTGTGGCAGATGACTGTGGCTGAGGTCTTGTCCACGAAAACTTTCTGCAAAGGAAAGGGAACTCTGTAAAGGCCCATTGGCAACACAGTCACAAGGCAGGATGAGCATATTTCTGCAAAGCATGACCCTCCCTAAACAAGCCTTAGTGTCTTAAGTGTCTTAGGGCACTAGGCTTGCAATTCACAGGGGAGTGAATAGAACTTGCACCACCTACTGGCAGAAGCTTTAAACACAAATGTGGCTTTTCTACTTTGTAAGCCCCCAAGGGAGAAATCCTTTGCTCCAGCTTTCATCCTTCTGATACGGCTGTCTTGCCTGAAGTCCCCGTGGGCAGGCACCGCAGTACTAGGCCGATTACAGGACTCAGACAGATTATCCTCTGGATATCCAGAAATACCATATCCTGATCCTTTTTCAGACAAACTTGCTTTCAAATCCTGGCACCGCTACTTAACAGCTGGAAAATGTCTTAGACTCTCTGTGTCTGTTTCCTCATTTATAAATAGAGACAACAATAATCCTTACTTCATAGAATTGTAAAAGTTAAAGGTAATAATCATGTAAAACTCTTAGCAAGTCTTTAGCACATAAAAAGCACTCAATATTACCTATAATTTATATATATATTTCAAATAGGAAAGGAATCTAGCAAGATTTTAAATAATATTTAGGTAAAATCTATTCCAGAATAGCCCCACCCCTACTCCCAAATTCTATTTTTCAGGGAGTGACCGAATCACTGAGTTTCTACCACATGCTAAATGCTATGCTGAGTATAGCCTTTGTCCGGTGATTTTAAAAGTGGGGTCCAAGGAAATGAGGGCTCTGTAAAAGTGCCTGTGGAAACTTTCAGGGGGCAAAGGGATTCTGATGCTAAGGCAAGGGAGGTGGAGAGCCATCGTCTTAACCTATGTAAGTGCAGACATCCTGTTTAGTAAAATATTTTCACAACATCTGGAAGTTACCCATTTTAGGTGGGATATAGCATGAATGTTCTATCAATCATATATTCGTTCAGTTGAAACAACAATTTCAGGCTCCTGGAGCCCTGGTCTCCAATTTGAGGATCAATTCTGAGTGCAAGGATTAATGATCAATCATCCTGGGGGTAGTGGAGAGGCTGGTGCAGACTGAGTTTGTGTTCTGGTTCTGTCACTTCCTGGCTGGGTGAGCTTGGGCAAGTCACTTAACCTCTCTGAGCTTCAATGTCTTCACTTGTGAAGTGGTGATAATAATACCAGCTGCCTTTGTAGGGTTAATTGTGTGGATTAAGTGAGATTATACACAGAAAACCCTCTGCACAGTTCCGGGCACATAGAAAGTGCTAAGAGAGACAGTTATTATTATCGCTCCTCTTCTCCCTGCTGTGGGCCTGCATAAACTGGACCACAGAATATACTGCACCTGAATCACATCTTACCTTTTCTCTCTTGTTCTTGCCCTGGACCTGGACACAGAATGTCAGGGAGAAGTAGGAATGTGGGGTGCTCCAGGTGTCGGGGTACTCCCAGCTGACCTCCACATGCCGAGCATTCTGTAATGGCTTCAGCTGCAGGTTCTTGGGCGGGTCGGGTTTGACTGGAAAAGGATAAACACCCGTTGTTTTCCTCATGGGGCTTTGGAGTTAGGTGGTTTCGGCTTCTGATCCCACTTGCACCCTCAGCCAGCAGTGAGTCCCCTGCACTGTCACTTAGCTTCTCTGAGCGCCTGGCTGGCAAAAGTGAGGCACCTCTGCTGCTGGTGCTCATGCTGGTGCCCGTGGAAGGCAGTTGTCATCGAGGGCCACATTCTTTACTGCAGAACCTGAGAGAAGCTCAGAACCCTTCTCATCACTGCATAATCAGATGGGCCCTGGTGGTGGGACTACCTCTGCTCAGTACTCAGAAGAAAGTTTTTAGCAACATCAAGACTCTCACATCTGGGCTAGGCAGTGAAGGACCACCCTCCCTGTGCTCTGTCCCCCACCTTGCTCCAAATGCAGAACTGAGCTGAACCTCTCACTGGGGAGGAGAGGAGACATCTTCCGCTTACTGCCCTTTCTTTTGTCTTTTCATAGCTTCTGGCATTGACTTGTAGCAGTTATAGTCAATTGTCTCTATGCTCTTTCATTTATTTGTTCAGTAAATAATTTCTGAGCCCCCATTAAGTGCCAGCCCCTCACTACACATAGAGGACATAGCAGCGAGTATCCCAAAGACCCCATCCTCAAGCAAAGAATCTTCTTCTAGATAAGGGGAAGGGGAGACATTCTATGGAATGTGCTTGGGCTCTGTGGGCCCAGCAATGTCTCCTGCAAAGACCATGACTCTTAGTAGGTGCTTTGCAAATATTCTTCCTTCTGTTCTTAATACAACTGACAGCTTTCCTTTAGGTCTCAGCTAAATGTCACCTCCTCAGGGAGGACTTCCCTGGCTACCCTATGTGAATTAGACCCCACCCTCCTCTACCCACCAAGTACAAACACTCCACAAATTCTAGACCAAGTTCTGTGGTTCTATCACACTTGACTGTGATGGCTGTTTAATGAGTAAATGGTAAAGGAAATGATAAGTGATGAAATCTCTCTCTGCCAATTTAAAAAATGCATGTCCATCTTGGAGGGGTTTATATAAATACTTGTATACCCTTCCATATATACATGGGCATTTCAAAAAGTTTGTGGAAAAGTGAAATTAAATGATTATACAGGGCTGGCTGGTCAGCTCAGTTGATTAGAGTGCTGCCTTGTAACCCCATGGTCAAGGGTCCATATCTCTGTACTGGCCAGCCACCAAAAAAAAAAAAAAAAAAAAAAAAAAAAATAGATAATGTGTATCTTCCCATGAACTTTTGAAGATTTGTCATATAAAGAAATCTCTTTTGAAATGCTGGAGAAGGATTGGTTGGGAATAATTGCAACTAGTAGGGAAGCCCTGGTTCTGAATACAAATATTACACCCAAGGGGCTCTTGGATTCATCCTGGAGCTGCCTGGGCAGCAGAATGGAAGTGTAGCAGTGAGCCTGCTTTTTCTAGTGGGGCAGATCCGGGTCTGCATGGCCACCTGTGAGGTCTGAGATCTGGGACATTTTGCTTAACCCTTCTAAGACTCAATTTCCTCCTCTTTAAAATGCTGATAATTGTATCTATGTCATACTTTTTTGGGGTGCCGAATAAAAGATAATACATGTAAACCCCTTACCCTGGTTCATGGGGCATTGTGAACATTTGACAAATGGCATCTTTTCTTATGAAGCACATATAGTCATCCAAACACTCACTGATGTCCCTGATGAAGAAGCTGCTGGTGTAGTTTTCATACTTGAGCTTGTGAACGGCATCCACCACGACCTCAATGGGCAGGCTCTCCTCAGCAGCTGGGCAGGCACTGTGCTCCTGACACTCCACCGCGTACTTCTTATACTCCCTGTGGTCCACTCTGACCCTTTCTGCAGAGAGTGTCGTTGCTCCACACGTCACCCCTCGGGGGTCAGAGGAGCTAAAGTCAAAGACAGGAGTTATCTCGTGTTACACAAGTGAGTGGGTTTCTAGTGATTACAGCCAATGAGGCAGGTATGGCCCCAACGGTCCGTCGAAGGACACAGTTTCTCCAACTGGTGGATGGCTCCCCAGGGGGTAAGAAACTGCCCCCCTCAGGAGATGGACGAGGTTAACTTTGACAGTACAAATGTTTAGAAATCTGCACTTGACATGCCTCCTGGCCTAAGTGATTCTGGAAATTTTTTAGATCCAGAGTCCCTGATTAAATTCCCTTATTCGCATTTTAAACTCACTTTTCCTATTTTAATTACAAAATCAATACATACTAATTATAAAAATTAAAATGATTAAGATGTGTATAAAGGAAATATATATATATGCTCTTTTATTCCCCTTTTAACCTTAAACCCACCCCTAGATATAAATACTTTTCATAGCTTGTTGTATTCTTCCAGACCTTTTTCAATGACTATTTAAGATAATTATATATCCACATATATATGCTTATATATCTTTTATCTATATATACACATAGATTTTATTTTTTACGCAATAGGATCAAATTACATATGTATGGTTTTCCCCTCTGAACGTATTATGGGGAGCTCTCCCTGACAGAACATACAGATTGGGTTATTCATTTTAATGACTGCACATTAAGCCAGAGTATAACGTACTATGCTTTATTGAACCATTCCTCTGCTAATTACCAAAAATGTCACAATGAACACATGCACCTATGTCCTTGTATGCTTGTATAGCATTTCTTTCTTTCTTTTTTTTTTTCCTTTTTGTCTTTTTTACTGACCGGTAATGGGATCGCAACCCTCGGTGTCACGCCCGCACCGCGCTCAGCCAGTGAGCGGGAACCGGTCTCCACATGGGATCCGAACCCTCGGTAGGAGCGCCGCCACACTCCCAAGCAGCGCATTCTCCAGTGCGCCACCGGGCCGGCCCTTGTATAGCATTTCTTTAGCAAGCATTTTCATTTTCAAGATGGGAAAGTGAGACTCCAATGCTTAATTTACTCAATTAAATAGTGGCAAAGTCAGGATGACCACCCAGGGTCTGCTCCATTATCCTGCACTGCTCAGGAATTTGGCTGATGGTTAAAGGCAGTCTCACAGAGGGCTAACACATGAGTTCTGTATCCATGGAAATGGGTTTCTTAGGGAAAGCCCAAGTGTGTTGGACAAACAGTGAACTTCAGATTAGAGTTGTCACCAGAAGAAAAACGAGTTGAGGTGGCCCTGGGAAAATTTCGGGAGACCTCATAGAGTTTTGGAGTCTGCCTGAGGGCTTCCAAGATCTATGCCCTAGAGCTCTCATTTCTATTTTTGACTCAAGGTGCAATTCTGGCAAGTCATTTGTAGCTTTGATTTCTCCTTTTATTCCTCCCCATGGTATGAGCCCTAATGAAGCAGTGCCAGGCAATTTGGATGAGTGGGTTCAAACACAGCAGGGACTATTCTCAGGTTCTGACAGTATCCTCTCCTAACATGTACACTTGTTCAGGCAATTGGCTTAAATCTCCATGTTCTTTCTCCAACTTAGGCAAGAGAGTGGGGTTGAAAAAACACGGGCTCGATTTTGTTTTTCCCTCTTCATTAACTGGTAAGTTGCCCTTTTTTTCTTAATGAACTAGTTCTGGCAAAATGCTGAGAAACCAGAGTAGTTTCACTCACCCTCTGCTGCTTTTGACGACAAATTTCAGATCAGTACTAATTGCCGTCTGCCACCAGCAGGTGAAATGTCCAGAATAATTCTTCGCTTCGCATTTTAGGAAGGTCTTATTTTTGGGTTCTGGATTTGAAAAGAACAGAAATTCAGTATTTAGCAGTTTTCTTTCAGAAAGGTTTTGGTTGTGATTAATCACAGGCTACCAAATGGTACAAGAGTGAAATTCCTCCATTTATTTCCTCAGAAAATGATGCTGCCTTCCTGGCAGGTAGTTCAGCAAGGATCGGGAGTGTTGCATGAGGATGCTGATTCTGCAGAGTATATTACATACCTAACATACAGACAGAGGTTGTATGTTACATACCTAACATATCAGCCAGAGGGTTTTCCCCCGCAAAGTTATCACCCCAGTGCTGAGTTATGCACTATACACATTGATTAATTTCCATTAGCCACTCAATAATGCTACCATTACTTAAAGAGAACCTCAGGACAAGCATTCAGACTGACCATGAGCCTCTCTCAGTATGAGATTTTGATGGCTGATAACCCCAAGAGTCCATGAAAGCAAAGGAAAATGGAGGTTCTGGGTGGTTTCAGTAAGGGACTTAATATTAATTCATTAACTACACTAATCATGTCTCGCCTTTTCAATTTTTAATTTTTGTATCTCTTATAGAGCAAAATAGAAAATGACACCATCCAAAGGAATGGAGTTACCTTTCTGGTCCTTTAAAATATCAGTGGACCAAATTCCATCTTCCTTTTTGTGAAGCAGCAGGAGTGACTGGCTCAGCACCTCGCCTCCTTTGTGACAGGTGTATTGGCCAGCATCTCCAAACTCCTTGACTTGGATGGTCAGGTTTTTGCCAGAACCTAAGACCTCACTGCTCTTGTCTGAGGTCCAGGTGATGCCGTCTTCTTCAGGGGTGTCACAGGTGAGGATCACCATTTCTCCGGGGGCATCAGGGTACCAATCCAGCTCTACGACATAAACTGGAGAGCACAGGGAGTCAAGAACCAGACTGTAAGTGCCATGAGCTCTGGGACTGTGTTTTATTTCCCATCTGGGCAAGCCCCACTGCCTAAGCACAACCTTGCTTATAACAAGTGTTTGGCAAATGTTCACTGAGATGATCTCAGGGCCTTGGGCCCCATCTGGGCTCAAGGTCGTAGAACAGAGAAGCAAAGAGTTCTATAGCTGCCATCGACTCATCAATTGGCAGCTTGCCTTTAATAATTAACGTCTGATTAGCTGTTAGATGGGGAAGACCTTGATGCATCAAAAATGCAAACAGCACAGGACTCTTTGCCAAAGGTCTGGTGGAGATAAACTTCCAGCACAACTTCAGTTTCACAGAGAATAAGGTAGGGTGCAGTATTTAGCAGAATATATAGTGGTTGAAAGGAGAGGATGTCAAAAAAGACTGACCAGGACTGAAATCCTGTCCCTACTAAGTGGCTGGGGATTTGGAGTAAAATACTTAATTACCATGAATCTCAGTTTCCTCATCTGTTAAATAATAATAATAGTATCTATGTCATGGGTTTGGCTGTGAGGATTAAATAAAAAAAGCATGTAATGCACTTAGTTCAATATCTGCCACATGGGAAACTCTGTGTTAGTTATTATTGCTATTCACAGACCAAAGAGTAAGCCAATTGCACCGAGAAACTCTCAAAATTTTCCACGGGGATTTAAAGATTTAGTTTCTTCTGCATGAAACTCCCTAAAGGAGATTTGTATTCGCTCCATATTTTTAAGCTATCTTACACTCTTATGAGGCAGTACAGTAGATCTTAGTCTTTCCATTTTATAGAAGAGGGTACTGAGGCCAAGGGGTTAAGCAAGACCACATCAAGTTAGAAGTAGAACAAGAGCTATAGCTTTGACCTTCTGTCTCCTAGGCTTTGCAATGGATACCTAATGCCAGTATCTAACCTGTCACTTGAGGAATGGTTTAGTATAGTATTTCAAAGAGCGTGTCACATCAAAGCTTTATTCATTCATTTATCCATGCCTCAATTCATAATTGAATAAAATAGTTTTTTTTTTTCATTTTTTGGCGACTGGCTGGTATAGGAATCCAAATCCATGACCCTGATGTTACAAGGCTGCACTCTAAACAATGGAGCCAACTGGTCAGACCCTGAACAGAACAGTTCATTTTTTGGCGACTGGCTGGTATAGGAATCCAAATCCATGACCCCGATGTTACAAGGCTGCACTCTAAACAATGGAGCCAACTGGTCAGACCCTGAACAGAACAGTTTAATGCAGTGGTTCTCAAGGCATGAACACTGAACCACCATCAGTAGAATGACCTGGGAATCTGTTAGGAATGCAAATTCTCATTTGCTGAATCAGAATCTTTGAGATGGACCCAGTGATCTGGTTTTTAAGCTCTCCAGATATTCTGATGCCTGCTTAATTAAGTTTGAGAGCCACAGTGATTACAAGCCTGAATTATGGAGTGACGTGAGTCTGGACTTAGAATCAGCTTTAGTCCTTATACTAGCCTTTGTGGCCTTGGGAAGGACATTCAATTACTCTAAGCCTTGGTGTCATCATCTTTAAAATGAGAAAAATATTAGTACTAGGATTAGAAACTTGGCATGTGAATTAAATAAGCTAATGCATATAAGAGCTTAACACAGTGTCCATAAATGCCCTATGAATGGTGGTTCATACCTTGTTATTGGCATCCAAGTGTAAAACATTTTCAAATATAAAGGTCTCATTTTAATATCAATGGGATTTATAACTACTGAATGGGTAACAAAGAGAAGAGGTAAAAAGTGCTTGGGGCCCCACTCTTTGGAAATGATTAGCTGTTATAACATAAAACCACATGGCACCTTTGGCTGTCTCTATTTTTTCTCTGTCCCCCAGGTAACTGAACAGCATGGTTATTCTCCTGCCACAACTGAGACTTGGAAGCCCTGGAAGACCTTTGCCCAGGGGCAGGGAAAATGACCACAAGAGGAGAGCTGATGAGGAACATCTAGAACCTAGGGCTTGGCTTCATTTTGTTTTCTTGTCTCCCAAGTCACAAGCCCTCCCAGTGTTTCTCACATTGACTTTCTGGAATTTCTATGGTTTACCAAATCAGAAGGAACTAAGGGGTTAAATATGCAAGGGCCAAGGT
>NW_007733376.1:86266-94688 GCF_000696425.1 Galeopterus variegatus | reverse complement strand
GAATTTCTATGGTTTACCAAATCAGAAGGAACTAAGGGGTTAAATATGCAAGGGCCAAGGTTCCTGAGCTCACTCAAAACCCCAGGGTTGGGAAGGATCTGGCATAATCATCCGGTTCAGGCCTTTGCCTTTACTTAAGGGAGGGCCTAAAATCAAACCCTCCTGGTTGTAGGGGGCAGAGAGCGGGCTGGCTGGGTTGTTGTGTTCCAGAAATTCTTAAGAATGGAGGAGTGGTCCCACATTTCTTTAAGGTACCCATTTCAGTGTTGTACTCTCCTATCAAAAGATTATTCCTGATCATCAACTGAAATCTTTTCATTTTTAATTTATGCCTGCTTCCTCTTGTTCAGCTCTCCAAGAACCAGAAAACAATTGCTTCATGTCCTTCTTGTAAACTCTTCTTCAAATGCTGAAATCTTTTCATCTTTAATTTATGCCTGCTTCCTCTTGCTCAGCTCTCCAAGAACCAGAAAACAATTGCTTCATGTCCTTCTTGTAAACTCTTCTTCAAATACCTAAGTGTACAGGCTTTAAGTGTGACAGAATTGAGATCAAGTCCCTGTTCTACCCTGACCAGGTATGTGACATCGAGCAAGTTACTTAATCTCTTTAGCCTCAATTTTCAACATCTGTAAAATGGGTACAGATAGTCCCTACTTCATAAGGTTGTATGAGAATTAAAACATATACTGTGCTCAATAAATATTAACTATTATTATTACATGCCTAAAGACAGTAATTGCCAGCATTATTATCTTGGTTTCAATGAGAAATATCTGAGGGTTGTTCAAGTACAACCAATAATCAGTTAATACAGATTGACTGAGTGTGTGCTACTAGAAGGATAGAGGGAACTTCTTATTCTATTAATACCTACTCTACTAATTTACTAATAATTTTTAGTGATCATTAGAACAATAAACAGTTTCTCTTGAATCATCAAAGACATTATTTTAAACAACCAAAACATTAATACCAGCTAACATTCACTTTCCCTTTACCATCTAACTTGTCTTCTGTATTCATGAACACATTTAATAACCCATGTGGAAGGTGTCACTTTGTAATAATACCCAGTTTACAGTTGAGGAAATTCAGGCTCAGAGGTGACCCTGCTTAAGGTCACGTAACCAATAAGCAGAACCAGGACTTGAACTCAAGTCCATGTTAAGTCTGAATATGCTTTCTCCAAAGAGCTTGGTCAGAGGTAAGTTGTCACAATGCCAACTGAGAGGGCAATATTCTGTGATGAAGTGGAGATGACAGAGCATAGATTTTTACTTTTCAAATTTTCTGGAATTTTAATCTTATGAAAGAGCTGGGTTTTAGTATTATTGGCAAAGGCCATGTTTCTTTTCCCACCGCTGTCCACAGAAAGCTCCTTCTGTAATCCGATGTGAAAACCAAACAATATAGACACTCTCAAAGTGAAGACGGAAATGTGGCCCTTCATGTTCCTGGAGTGCTGGCTCTCACTGGGAGAGACCCGTGCATGGCTGCCCATCTCAGTCTGATTTCCCAACAGTGGCTGCCCAAAGAGAAGGAAGCCAGGGCCTCCACAGAGAATAAAGAGAGGCTGGTTACCGTCTTTTTCCAGTTCCCATATCGCCACGAGGGGAGATGCCAGCAAAACCAGGGAAAACCAGGAGATGACCAACTGCTGATGACACATCTGTAAGGAGGGGAGAAACAGGCGGAAGAGAAGGGGAAAAGAGGAGAGAGGATGTCAATAATTATTCAGATACCTTTGGGAACCACACACACATTCTATGCACATTGTTTTAAATTGTGATTTTCCCCTTTCCTCTCCAGAAGAAAGGCTAATTCTAAGTGAATCACAGGAGCTCTATGCCAGTCTCTGGGTAAGAACATCTACAAATAGAGGACCGTAGGCTACTTGGAACTGAAAGAGACTGAAGGGCAGCTGTCTGATACAATCTTCTTGTATTTAAGGTGAGAAGCCTGAAGCTTAGAGAAGGCGTAGACTTGTCCAGATCAATATTCAGCACTTGTTTATTTAGTGCTGAGCTGGGAGCAGCTGGGAGTGAAGGGCAGCTGTCTGATACAATCTTCTTGTATTTAAGGTGAGAAGCCTGAAGCTTAGAGAAGGCGTGGACTTGTCCAGATCAATATTCAGCACTTGTTTATTTAGTGCTGAGCTGGGAGCAGCTGGGAGTATAAAAATGTTTTAACTGAATCCTGCTTTCAAAGAGGAAATACTTTCACTCAACAAGTATTTGTTAGTCAGTGTGTTAAATTGCCTCCCCTCCAGTTGGGGAGATAAACCACACACCTGTATCACGGCAACGCAAGGCAGTATGTGCTGGGACATCCAGGGCTAAAGGACTTCGATTAGGGATAGGAAATAATACAGAGGTGAACTTTCAAGTCTGTCAACAACCTGGTCTCCAGCCCTTGTAAAGGCTGAGTTTCTCTTGTTTATGTGGCAGTTGCTCTAAATTCAAAGATTACTCCCTCTCACATAATGTAACCCAGTGGTTCTCAAACTTGCGCGTAGGACAGAATAACCTGGAAGGCTTGCTGAAACAGACTGCTGCGCCCCACCTCCAGAGTGTTTGATTCAGCACGTCTAGGGGTGAGGCCTGAGAATGTGTGTTTCTAAAAAGTTTCCAGGTGAAGCTGATGCTGTTGGTCTGAGGACTGCACTTTGAGAACCCCTGGTTTAACCCATGTTCAGGGTCCAGGGTCAGGCTCCTTTTTTGGAAGAAGACCATAAAATATTGATATATCCACCATGAAATAATGAAATGCATAATTTTGTGCAAAATCAGCCACCATTTTACATTGAAACTCAGTCTAAATTGGTATCCAGGGTTTATGAAAATCTTCAGACTGCAAAAATTATACCCCACTTATGAATTATGTAGAGATGATTACTGTCTAATTTCATTTTGAAATACCTCCACCCATCTTGGAGAGCACTAAAGTTCTGCAGGAACATGGTTTCAGCAACTACTGGTCTAAATATCAGAAGAACAAGGTTCAAACGTTTCAGTCAAATACATTAAAAATGGGCATCACTTGGTTGCTCGGACTGAGTATTGACAAATGATGGCTTTGGAAGAACAGCTGCTAACCCTAGGGGGACCTTGCTATGTACTTTATTCTATTCTAAAGCTTGTGAGTAGCAGAGACAGGACCAGAAGTCAGGCGTTCTTGTTCACTTCTCAGTGCCCGTGTCACCGCAGCATGGAGTTTTAGGGACATGGTTGTCAATTCAGCCCAAGTTATGACTATAGTAAAGTACTAGTAGGCACAAAGCATTGATTAGTACATTTACAGGCTTGGAGTCAAGCAGACAGGCTTGAATTCTGGTCACATCCCTCACTAGCTGTAGGACGTTGGTCAAGTTACTCTCTGAGCCTCAGTCTTCTCATCTATAAAGTGGACATAATATTCATCTCAAAGGGTTGCTGGGAGAGGCAATGAGATGACATATTATAGAAGGCAACCAATAACATGTGAACTTGTACCTAGAGGAAGACATAAAGGAAAAATCTGATACCTCTCTGTCATATACAATGGAGATCCAAAAATGTTGTGCCAGGCTGTAGGGAAATGCTCATAGAGGTACCGCAATTACACGGGTCTGTAAAACCCAGATGTCAGCACTCTGGGAACGGAAACAACAGGGATTCCTGGCATCTCCTGATGATTCCTTTGTACTCTCTTAACATGGGATTTTCCCTTTGGCTATGCGCCCAGCACTGCCTCTTTGGGCCTCAAGTGCCTTTGAGAATTTCAGGTGAACTGAACTTCAGGGTCAAGGGAGCCCTGGCAATGGTTCTAAGCATCAACTCCCATTTTAGTATCACCTACATTTTAAACCCCAGAACTGTGGCAAGGGGTGGAGATGGTGGTGGGGCACCTCTTCATCAAACTTGGAAAAACAAAGAAAGGGGGCAATCTGGGGTCACCCTTTGGCTCTCTGGCAGATCAGCTGATACTGGGGAACTGTATCTCTCAGCCCACATTTCCTCAGAATGGTAAGTTTGAGACTCTTGAGAATTAAAATTTTTGAAATGCAATTTCATAGGTTTTCTAAATTCTTAAAACCCTTGCATGATGGAAGAAAGTACCCCAGGTTAGGCACTTCTTCTGCCTGGGGTATGCTAAAGCTCCCTAACACTGGTGCCACATGAGCATATAAGTTACACTTGGGCATTTATTTTTCAAGTTTTGTTTGTTATTTTTTAATTAGAAAAGAGAATTATTATTTAAAAATCAAAGGACATAGTCACAGTTTGTATGAGTGGTACATGTGAAGGGCTCCAGTTCTAGAGCCAGGTGGACCTCTAGAATTGGCATCCAAGCTCTGGCACCATTTTAATGAGAATCCAGCATAGAGGAATTCCATGAATTATTAGTAGAACAAATGAATGAACAGTAATCATAAAATTTCAGATCCCAGTAAAATGAAGTCTAAGAGATTACTCAAATTCTGTGTGATAACTTGAAATTCCTTGTTTGAAAAAAGTGGGCCAACAGCTAGGGTTTAGTGATCTTTATTAAAATATTTTAACCTGATCGCGTTGTTGCACACAATTTTACCTGGGCAAGTATGAGACATCAGTTCAGTAAAGATTACCTTTTTTCCCCCCTTCTCACAGGTTTTAAAACTCTTTAGAAAGTAGTTTTAAGCATTATAATTGCTTTTCATTTTTTTGAGCGGGGCCAAAGTTGTTTAATCCAAAAGAACTAGAGAACCCAGCTATTAATTTGGTTGCTATCACAACTGACTATTGCAAATATGGGAGCAAGTATGATTTGTAACATTCAGTTATGAGGTATAATTATGAATTCAATTACTTTAAGGAGCACATAAAATGCTTTTTAAAGTTTTCAGTACTAAGGCGAGCACCACTGACTTTAACTCTATCCAAGTATAATCTTTTAACTGATGGCCATTAATATGTAAGAAACACTTTCATATACATACCACTTCAAAATAAAACAAAACAAACTTTCTATAAAATATGCATTCATTTACAGACCTTGGTATACAATTATTACTATTAGTTGACCCTTTAAACTGACATTTTTTACATCAGTCCCCAAAGTACCAAGTTTTCACTTGAAGAGTCATGAAAGTCGATGAGTCACCACGGATGCTTCCAGGAACCCACCATCCATGCTGCCAGGTGCAGGGGTAGCACAGTCATGGTCTCTATCCCTGGACACCTGTAGACCCGTGGGAAGGGGTGGCAGGGGCTGGGGAAGTGCTTACCTTGCTCTGGACAGGCTGCAGAGTCCGATGGGCCTGAAACACTTGTTGTTTCTTCTGCTGCTGTTGCTGCTACTGAAGCTTATATACTCTACTCCTACTAAGCTTTCTGATGGAAATTCAAGCTAGAAACTGACTCTTCCAAATTGCAACACTGAAAACAACTCTCAAAACCTTCTGGGGGAATTTCAAGAAGTTCCTTTTTTCCTCTCACTCTCTGTAAGTATCAATACCGCTGAGGGAACGTGGACACCAAAATCCCAGGTAATGAACTAAGAGGAAATGACTTTTGGGTGGGGAAAAAGGAAGGAGATGGAGATGCTGATTTCTTTGGGTTTACATCATGGCCCAGGTGCCTAGAGACAGCACTAGGCAGCCTTCCTGGCTTCCACAGACTGGGGAGGAAGGAAGGCCAAAGGGAGGTCATGCGGGAGGCTTAGTTCATGTCAGGATGGAGTAACTCTGAGCTAGAGGGCCCCAAAGCAAAACCCATGGTTCTCCCGAAACCAGAGGGGATGAGATTGAGGGCAAAGGGTTTAGTATATCTGGAGCACCTTCTCCACAATATTCCTGTAACATCTGGATTTCAGAAACATACTATTACCACCCTTTGTGTCTCCACGCACCACACACACACACACACTCACCCTTGCATATTCATACAGACGCAACCCTGGGGAGATGGTAAAAATGTGTGTACCACTAATAAGACTCAAATTATTCCTGTAACATCTGGATTTCAGAAACATACTATTACCACCCTTTGTGTCTCCATGCACCACACACACACACACACACACTCACCCTTGCACATTCATACAGACGCAACCCTGGGGAGATGGTAAAAATGTGTGTACCACTAATAAGACTCAAATATGTGCAGGGACACATCTTGTGCTCATAGGTACTCGGTCATAAGACGGATGGGAGCAGAAAGCGAAATATCCACAGGCAGGCATACAGACAACCACACTCAAGGCACACCTCCTTGGGCCCCCAGATTATATCCTCATTTCATGTGCACATAAAGCTATGGCCCCAAGAGCTCTGCGCAGATGCATAGAACGAGTGGAGTGAAGATATCTCTCCTAGCGGGATTTGAAGTCGCTAAGAGGCGTGCAAAGGTGTACACCGGTGCTCGACCCCGCTCCCAGGTCCGCACACGAACAGGAACACGCGCACCGAGTGCACGCGGGCCGTCCCCGGCGCCGCCGACAGAGGGCGCTGCGGGAGGCTGTCCCCGCGCCCGGGAGCCCAGCGCCGCCCGCCGACTTCTCCATCCCGGCTCTCGGCTCCCGGCCCCCGCGCGGGGGAAGTTCCTGGGACGGGGGCTGGGCCCGGGCGGGTTTCAGGCGGGCGCAGGTTTCCTCGCAGTTTCAGCTGGGGGAAAATGGGAAACTCGGGCGAGAGCGGCGGAGCTTCCCAGCCGCACGCTTCCTCTCTCCAGCGGGCCGGGAGGGCGGGGGCCGCGAGGCTGGCAGTCCCACTGGTTATCCGACCTTGCGCCCCGGCTGGGGCGGAGACGCTCGCTCCTGCTCAGACGCCTTCTCCCGTCTCCTGACCTCTAGGCCTCCCAAAACTTGGCCTCCTAGGCTTCAAGTGAAACTGAAGTTTTGTATCCGAGATCTACTGCTAAGTGAACAAAGGTCGCATGATGTGTTGGTGTGTGTGTGTGTGTGTGTCAGTGCACCTGCACTTTTCACAATTGGCATCCCTGGAGGGCCTACCCACGGTTTGATTTTCTTGGTTACTATAGCATTATACACAACGCGTACTGCACTATAGCAACTTGGGGAAGGAGTTCTGTAAAAATGTATTAATTTCTTCCAACCAGTAACCAAAGGGTACTGAACAGAAAACAATGTAAAATTGGCATGAAATAGTTTCACTAATTCATTTACAGTGGCTGCACCACTGTAGATGAGCCCTTGTGCCCCCACATAAATACATACATAAAATAAGACAAGTAAGACCCCAAAAGACAAATATTTTATTCGTGTTCATAAAAGCATCTTCAAAAATAAAAAAAATATATAAGATTTGTAACATAAACTCTCAGTACAAATAGTGTGCTAGTTATGTAAAAAGAGCTTCAGGGGAAGCCCCCAGCCTCCCTTTTCCAGTCAGCATGCAGCCCCCAGCCATATGTGAAAAGTGTGGGGCCACTGCTGTAGTAGGTGTTTAAGAGCGTGGGCTCTGGAGTCACAGAAAGCTGGATTCCAGCACCTGCTCTGCAGGTTGGGTAATGTCTCTAAGCCTTGGTTCTCCACTTATGTGAAATGGGGTTAATAATAGTACCCGTGTTAGGTTTGCTGTGAAGATCAGGTGATGGGATGCTCTTAGCACAGCATCCTGGCTAAGTGCTTAATGAATGGCTGCTTCTGCTTATTCAGTTTTTTAGCCTGCCACATCCTAGAAAGGCTTTTGGTAGTTCACAAGGGGACATCAAAGATGACAAGAGGAGTGGAGGAAGACAGAGAATTAATGAGGAGGCAGATGTAGGGCTCCTAATAGTCCTTACTCCATGAAACCATACAGCGACAGTTGGACGGTTAGATTGGCTCTGAGCATCTAGGAAACCCAGATGAGAAAGAACTTGCACGTGCCCCATCTCTGCCGCAAGGGACTATTTTGATGAGTCCAGCTTACCCACAGAGGAATAGTTCTCATACTTTATCTGCACATAAAAAAAATTCAGGTTCTTGGGTCTGACAATCAGTAGATCTGGGGTGGGGCTCAGGAATCTGCATTTTAATAATGGAGGTTCTGATGTGGTCACTCGCAGGTGGATCTAATGTGGGGACCATGGCCCCACTTGGAGACACACTGCATACCTGTGCCCCATTGCCTGGAGATACACACTAGGCCTCTGTCATCTCTGGACACCCCACAAGGCCAGCTAGTGCTCTGGTCATGTCAGCCGAATGCCCATTGATCTGATTTCGCAGAAGAGGTTTATCACCCTGTCCCACTTCACAATCCAGACTTTGACCCCAGGCAAACTGAACCAAAGCCCTTGAGCTCCCTATGGGAGAAGAAGGTCTGCTGACAAACAGCAGGCGTGCTGAGCTGCCAAGTCAATATGACTGACGCCGCCTAATCGGTGAGATGGAGGCAATCCCCCTAGAAGCCGAAAATAACTAGAAGAATTTTTTGACCACAAAACCTTTTTTTTTT
>NW_007733376.1:83995-84917 GCF_000696425.1 Galeopterus variegatus | reverse complement strand
TAAGCAATACAAATAAACCTAGAATAAAAAGTTGAAGGCCTGACTCCCTTGGCTCCTAGAGGTAACCATTGCCTATATTTTGATGGGTGTTCCTACAGTTTCTTGATCCTTCTCTATGTATTTATATTTGTCTCTCTTGCTATGTAAATGATATCATAATATATGTATCGTTCTGCACATTGCTCTTTTCTTGCAACAGTCTGTTTTGTATCCAGTGGCTTGCAGCGTCTCTGCTAGAGGTCGCCTGAATAGATTTCACATCTGGATCAGACAGGTGCTTTGGGCTTAGTTTTTCAACTAGCTTCTTTCAGACTCTGAAAATGGCCCTGCAGTTCCAGGCATCAATCCACACAGCACAAAATCCAGGATAAAAAGAGATCATCTTTTCTTGAGCATCTCTCTTAGGAGCAAAGAAGTTGTCCTAGGAGCTCCCATGCCTTTTCCTCAAGTCTCCCTGGCCATCTATAAAGCAATCCCTGACAAGGAGAATGGGCTTCCAATGAAAGTGTCAGACAAGTCAGGTTTGTTCCTGAGCTGGGGAGAGGGTCATGATTCCAGAGGAATGGGTCTTCTAACTAGTGGAGATAGTAAGCAGTCGAGAGTCACACGTGTCGTTAGGTGAGCCCAAGTAATTAGTGCTGCTAATGAAGTGAAGAGATATGACAGTTGTGTGGATAATGAGGACTGAGTCTTCCTCTTCAAAATGGTCAGCTGCTTGTGAGGGGACACTTCTGGCCTAGGGCTATGGGCAGTAGCTCTCCCACCTGCCGTCTCAGAGATATGTGCTCATACAGAAAAAAGACTGGAAGGTTCTATAGTCAAAAATTTAACAGTGTCTATCTGAATGGTATGACTGTGGATGATTTTTGTTTCCTCTTTATGATTTTCTTTTTTTTTTGTCTTTTGTCTTTTTTCCGTGTCC
>NW_007733376.1:81948-82839 GCF_000696425.1 Galeopterus variegatus | reverse complement strand
GGCCCCTTCTTTATGATTTTCTAAGTTTTCCAAAATGTCTTCGATGAACTTGCTTACTTTTCTAATTAGAAAAAAATGTTATTGAAAGAAGAGATGAATGAAACACACACAAAAAGGTGGTATGTTTAGTGATTAGGAATTGGTGTTCTAGAATCAGATGGACCTAGGTTAGACCATGATTCATATTTCAAGTATAACTGAATGTGCTTGTGGATTATAACCTTTTTCTGGGATGTAAGTCACCAAGTCACTACTGAAATGTTGTACTTTTATGGGTGGTGATGGAGAAGTGTCTATTTTAGGCGTGGTATTTCCTGGTGGCAGAAGACTGCCTGAAGTGATCTCATCCAGTCTTTCAAGTGTCCTTCAGATGCATGTTTTTCATTTTGATGCTTTGTAAAAGATTCCTAGAGTCAGCCTCCTCCTTAAAGGGACTAAGATGACTTCACCAACCTGCTCCCCTTCAGCAATGACTCTGATCACATTTCTGCAATGTCGTCGTTCCATCCTGGGCCTATGATAGGAAGGCAGAGGGTGTTAGATGCAGTCACTGCTAAATTTCATCATCCAAGTGGGCATCCTTGGCCTGCTCAACTGGACTGACTGCAGAGTATGACAAACGGTCTGCTTAGACATTGATTTTGTCATTTGCATGTGGAAAACTTTTTCTTTTCCTCTCTAAATGCAAAACTGTGTTAATCCCAGTGAAAGGAATGGGTGTGTGGGCAACTGGAAGGAAGTGGGTGTGTTCTAGGCTGTAGGATTGCTGAGGTGTTGAAATGCTTATGCTAGCAAGGTGTGGGAATAGTTGCTCTGGTCTTGCTGTTAGTAGACAGGTAGAACAAAGCCAGATGGCAGCCACCTGGAGAGGGCAAAGCCCTATTACCTGCT
>NW_007733376.1:77430-80958 GCF_000696425.1 Galeopterus variegatus | reverse complement strand
AGACAGGTAGAACAAAGCCAGATGGCAGCCACCTGGAGAGGGCAAAGCCCTATTACCTGCTATCTGAGGGAGCCCTTCCCACATCAACTCAACCAATAAACAATCACTGAATAGTAACTGGCCACTCCTGCATTTGTAGGATGAATTGTTAAGCCACCGTTCAACAAAGCATTTTCCTGTTGTCCCCTCCACCCCCCACCCTCCACCCCTAGAGCCTAATGGGATTCTCCAGGCAAGAAGTAGCTTGACCAAAAACCAGGGCCTGCAATTGGGAGCATCTTCCATTGAGACTGTTAATTTGGGACTCCCATTTGAGGTTGTATCTGTTACTCTGTTCAGAGAGAATTTGTATTTGTCTGGGCTTTTATGGTATCTTGCTCTGCAAATCTGCCCCAGAAGATACCTACGACCCCTGGTCTCCTACGCTATCATTCTTTTCTCTAATTTTTTGGCTTTGAAAATCCTATCTATTTTTCTATCTGTCTTTATTTACTCTTGATGATACTTTTAAAAATAACTCATATCTCTGGTTTAAAAAAAATCAAATGGTACAAAAGTTATTAAATATGTCTATTTTCTTGAGGTGCCTCCTGGGGCTCCCCAAAGTGCAAGTTGGTTGATACCAAAGACCCAAGTCAGGCTGTCCCAAATATACCCTTCAGATTTGGTAATAAACTTTCAGTCATTTTACTTGAACATATAACAACCAACTAGACAGAAACTGAACTTTATTTATGTTCTTTAACAGGCAAAAGATGTTTCTTTTAGAACTGGAGATATAGAAAGATTGATAAGACTTGGGCACCACCACCAGTAGTTTACACTCTGGTCGAGGAGAGTTGAGGCATGAAAGTTAAATGATGCCAAGATAAAAAAGTGGCAAGGAAGGGAGTGATTAATCACCAAATGAATTTACACCTAGGGAATTACCCTGTTTGCTGTGTGATCACCTGTGATGATTCATTGCCATCTGTAGTATTTAGGAGGCCAGAGAAATTTGGCAAAAAGGACTTATGAAGAGGAAGCTCAGCAAACAGACGCTGGACTTGAAGAGTCTTGGGGTTTGGTCCCAGCTCTGTTTTACCAGCTGGATGAGCTTGAGCAAATTGCTTCAATTCTCTGAGCCTCAGTTTCCTCATCTGTAAGATGGGACTACTAAAAATACCTACCTCAGAGAATAGATAGAAGATTTAAGTTACACTATGCATAGATGGTGGATCAATACATGGTAATTCTTATTAAAAATAAATAATATAAAAAGGAATGTGGTTGGTTGGCAAGTGAGTCTCTAATCTTGCAATGTAATAATTATAGGTGTGTAACACAGCAAAATTAAAATTGTTAAATGTGTAAATGTGTAACATTTTAACAAATACTTTGTTTTTATTCGGTTGCTTGTTTAATTATTTTTTATTTGACAAAATATTTACTGAGCACTTACTTTATGCCAGGTGCTATGCCAGAGTAGTAGGAACCCTGTCCCCACCAGTAGTGTGCTCACAGTATACTTGGGGACAAAAAGAAAGCCAAGAGGCAATGACAGCAATGATACTGCAGTGTGACATACATGTGACATACCTTATGATGATAAACAGGGCAGGGTACTTTAGCAGCACACATGTCTTTGGGGTGGTGGTCAGGGAAGCCTTCCCAGGGGAGTTGATGTCTAAGTTGAGACCTGAAGACTGAATTTATATGAGAAACCTCAGCAGCTAACTTTTAGGAGTGTGCTTCCTAAGGACTGGTACCGTGCTGTGTGTATTATGTGTGTTTTTCTCATCCAGTATGCACAACAAAACTATGAGGTACATACTATGTGCCCACTTTACAGATGAAGAAACTGAGGTTCAGAGGTGTAAAGTTACTTTGTCATAGGAAATGTAGCTAGTTAGAAGCTGGGACTGAAACACATCACTGCATACTATGTGCCCACTTTACAGATGAAGAAACTGAGGTTCAGAGGTATAAAGTTACTTTGTCATAGGAAATGTAGCTAGTTAGAAGCTGGGACTGAAACACATCACTGCTGGAGTCCATCAGTCCCATCTGTTATGTAAGACCATCATGTATTATGTGTATAAAGTGAAGGCAACTCAGATGAACAGGTTAGTTGTCCTCTGCTAGGCCATATGTAGGAGGCTAAAGGGATAAATGGTTCTCTAAGGTGTGGGTATGCATGAAACGGGAGGTGTAGATAGCTCTTGGGGGAAAGACTGATGTGATTCCAGGACTTCGTGAGAATGAGGCATCCAGATATGAGGGTCAGGTGGGGAGACAGTGGGGACAGGAGGCCCAGGAAAGAGAGCAACAGCGATCCAGCTGTGGACATATGAAGACTGGTTCTTAAGCCTCCTACCTCTGCAGGCAGGGAAGCCACACGGCATTTCCCCTCTGTGATCGTGAACGAACCCAGGCTCCCGGGGCTCCCCAGGCACCGCTGCAAAGACACCAGTGTACCCTGGGCTTACTTATACACCTCAAACATGAAGAGAGCTGGTTAAAAGGGAGTAAGCAAAGAGGGGAGAGGATCAAGTGAACACACTCAGCTGTGTGTGGGGCCATACAGCAGGCTGAGCCTAGCAAATTGACAACAAGCCAGCTAACACTCTCCATTTCTATCCTCCAAGGGTGTAATCAAAGTTCCATAACAGATTTGTTTTTGGTTCCGTTCATGAGCTGAGCCAGGAACACTGATGGGTCTGGGGATGAATTGCCAAGCTATCGCTTTTGGCGGTGAGCCTTGCATTAAAAAATGAGCAAGAGTCATATGGACCCATCAGTTTCTGAGGCAGAAGCTCCCCCTAAGAATAGTATGTGGGCATTAGTGGGGCAGTCCATGAACACTGTCCTAATAAGCAGCTAACGTTCATCTAACATGCTTGTTTCTTGCCAGATGCCACTTAAGAGCTTGACAGTCCTCCCAAGAGCCCTTGTATAGGCAAAGAGATGGGGGTAGATGCGGAATGAGTAACTTGCCCAACATCTGCCAGAGACGAGGTGGCAGAGCTGGGACTGTTGCTCTCAAACACTGTCTTGGCCGCCTCTACCTGGGGCTAGTGCTGCGACTGTCCCACGTTTCTGACAGGCTGTTTACCAGAAAAGCCTTCTGAAATGCTTTAGGCTTGATGGGCATCAGTCACAATACCTTTGCCTGATTTAAACTGGCATTTGCTTTCCTCACAGTTATTTACTGAGTGACAATTACGTACTAGGTACCGTGCTAAATTCTGTGAATACGGTTGTGAGCAGAACAGGCCTAGACTCTGTCCTCAAGGAACTAAACATATATGTGCAGAGGACAAAATACCATGAGGGAAGAAAATGGGTGTTGAGACAGAGAATAACAGGAGAGATCTTGCCTCAATAGGTCAGGGAGGCCTCTCTGATGAGGTGGCATTTAAGGTGGGATCTGAAGGTGAACCAGGATAAGAACAAGCACGAAATCTCCATGATGGGAAAGGGCTTGGCATTGAGGAACTGAAAAGAGGCCAGTGGGACTGAAGCATAGGGAAGGTTGGCAGGGGAGGT
>NW_007733376.1:70625-76182 GCF_000696425.1 Galeopterus variegatus | reverse complement strand
GTAAAAAGAAAAAACTAATATTTCTGTTGCATTCTTAAATCACCACAATTACTTACTAATGGGCTGTATGTGCCTGTTGGGCACTGTACAACTCTTCAGACTTTGGAATCAGATTGGACACTGCCACTATCATTTCTTGTTCCACACTGACTTTCTTGTGGTACTTGCTTTTTGTCACAGTAAAGCTGTGTGTGCCTGTTGGGCACTGTACAACTCTTCAGACTTTGGAATCAGATTGGACAGTGCCACTATCATTTCTTGTTCCACACTGACTTTCTTGTGGTACTTGCTTTTTGTCACAGTAACTGCTGAAAATATGGCTTCACAAAAATATGCCATAATTAAAAAGAATGTAACATGATTGAATGCTGAAACTGTGAACAGTTCTGAGTTTGTGGAGTATTGCACAGATGCTGCACTTTTACTGTGGTACCCTGAGGTGACCCGGTATACAGTTTGGGAACCACAGAGCTAACCATATTACTTTTACATAATGAAACTAAGATATTCCTTTTCCACCAAATCCTTTCTCAAAGCTATGTGTGAGTATGTTTTCTGCGAGGATTCCAGGAAGGAAAGTTGTCACCCCTTTTGGAAATTGTATTCAACAATCAATAGGGATGGACCTGGAGAGCTACTACCCCACCTGGCTAATTTGGATAGACAAGAGGAGGAAAAGAGTGAGAGAAACGCACAGACCTTCAGCAATAGTATGAAAGCACACGAGGTTGAAACAAGAGGAAATGAACAGGTGACATGCAACAGTGATTTTGGGGCCCTTGGTGAAGAAATGAGTGCTGAGGTTTTACAGGGCTGGTGTTGTCAGACCTGCAGTTAAGTTGCCTAAGCGTTAGGCGTTGGCCCTGTAATCAGGAACATCCTGCCAGAAGGTGATAAAAGAGCAGAAGAGCTGAAATGCAGAGAATGAATTCAACACTCAGCTCTGACAGCACATTCCCTGGTTGCTGTCATCTCTTTCTTTAACTGCATCCCATTCTTGGTGAGTGAGAGAAAGTACGAGGATCGATGAGCAGACCTGTCTGGGAATGCCCCAGAACCTTGATGCAATGCAAATATTATGTTGTCTCAAAGGACAGTGGCCAGTAGAACCAGTTGACTGGTCAATTTAACTTTCTTTTTCTGTGTGACATCATATGTGTAAATCTTCCAGGCTGGCTGAGACACTGATGAAACCAGTTCCCATGGCAAATGGGAGATTATCCTTATATTATCCCATGAAGAGCAAAGCCTAATTAAAGCAGAGGGAAGTAAAATTCTTGCTTCTCACTGAAACTGGTCTGTTTGCTCGACTTCTCTGTTGCCTTGGTTTCCTCATCTGTAAAATGGGGATAATACCAATACAGACCTTTAAAATTGTTGCAGAAATTAATAATACTTACTGAGCAAAAACCATGTGTCAGGTACTATGCCACATTAGCTTATTTTATCCCTACAAGAACCTTATGAGGAAGGTATATTATAATTCCCATTAATGTGTGAGGGAAAATGCACAGAAAAAAGTAAGTTGACTGATGTCATAGAAATAGAAAATGGGAGGGCAGAGATAATGAGATACTTTCTAGTGTATAATTTGGTCAAGATCATGCATGTGGGGCTGGCCCGGTGGCACACTGGAGCGTGCGCTCCCACCGAGGGTTCGGATCCCATGTGGAGACCGGTTCCCGCTCACTGGCTGAGCGCGGTGCGGGTGCAACACCAAGGGTTGCGATCCCGTTACCGGTCAGTAAAAAAGACAAAAAGGAAAAAAAAAAAAAAAGATCATGCATGTGAGCTCTTAGCCCAGTGCCTGCTCATACTAGCACTCAATAAATGCTAGCCATTAGTACTAATGTTTTAAAGAATTCTAACACCGTTAATATTTGAGTCGAGGAATTACCTTAGGCTTTATGGGGGAGGTGACATTTGCAATCAGGTTTGAGGGTGGATGGGCTTTGGATTGGTGGGGATGGGGTAGAAGGACATTCTAGACTATGGGCAGAGCAAGAGCTGAGACTTGGAGGTAGAACTGTGTACCTTTGGAATGGAAAATAAGGAGGAGACCTTGAGGCTGGATTGTAGGCTGTAAGGGAAACAGGAGAGATGGGTTCCACGGACAAGACAGTAAAATAACCTGGCTATCTGGTGGTAGACAGTGTGTCAACATTCTAGGTTTTAAACATAGGAAGTATGGAGATTGGAGCTTTGCTGAATAACCTGTTTAGTGAGCCAAACTGCCTGCTCTTGAGGCCTGGCTCCCCTCTTGGGGGAGCTCTTCCAATCTGATTCCACATAGGCAGGTACCCAGCTCTGGTAGTGATGCCTGATGCCAGAGGAGGAAACAATGTCTTGGCCATCTGGAGTCCCCACCCAAAAGTCCAGCTTTCTTCTAAACTCATCCCTCCGTTGGGACAGGCTGTTGCTGGGTGCTCGTGTGTGTTCAGAAGTGAGAGAAGAAAGAGAAACCAAATAGCAGATGCCCCTCTTAAAGTCCTGTGACTTTCTGCACCTTGTCTCCTGTTTCTCCCTTCCCTGGTGTTACTTCCTTTTAAGATCTAAAAGGGCATGGCTGACTTAAACCTTCTCCAGGGCCAGACATTCCTGGGTGAAAACGAGGGGCTTCTTGAGAGGAAATGAAAGAAGACAGAGATGTGGTTTTGTCTTAAGGTTTTCTAATGTGATGCACTGAGAATATTCATTCTGAAATAGAAAGATGGGTCCGAAAGTGTGATGTAAATGCAGGCATGTGGAGTCCTTACTGGAGAACACAGAGGTGTGTAGGGGTTCTCCAACTACCTTGCTGGAGTCTTTGGCTGGGAAGCTGGCTGTAGGAATTGAAAGGGCACAGAAATAGAAACCCGACTACCTGAGTCTCCTCATCCAGGGTTTTTCAAAGGGTAAGTGCCATGTGCAAAGGAGCAACTCCAACAGTTACAAATCACATATGAGAACTTCTCCTCCTGTCAAAGTTATTTTTCAGTTCTGATGCTATCACAGAGAAAATCTCAGTTTGGGGCTAGTGTGTCTTTAACACCTCCTGATCACTTGATTTCTTAACAGAGAGCAGGCTGTCTTCAGCCTCTGAGGCTTTAGCAGGCAAAAGCGTCTATTCTAGAGGGTCCCACCCTTGGCTGCAACTGCTATTTCCTGAGGAGAGCTTTAAAAAATTACTTATGCCTGGTCCCTTCCTTTCCAGAGGAATTTTAATATAATAAGTCTGGCCTGGGCATTAGGATTTTTAAAAGCTTTCCAGGCAACAGTTTCTAATTGGAATTGTTTTATATTTATTAATCTTCTATTTATAGAGGGTGATACTAGTTTTCTATTGGGGCATTGAAATAAAATTTCCTTTCAACAGACTTAAGTAAACATAGAAAGTGCTTGTTACAGAAAAATAATAACTAAATAATGCAGGGAGTATTTGGACGTGGCAAAAACAAAATACACATTGAGTGAACTTTGGGAATGTATCTTTGAATCCTTGTTTAGCTCTACCATTTTTTGCTTTCTTCTAGGTCCAGTTTCCTCAACAATAAAATGGGAATAATTATTCCAGGTCAACTTTCTCTATGGGTTACTCTGGGAATCGAAGGTTGGACTTTGTTAAGTTTCATTAGCTAAACAAATGTAAGGAAGGAAATAAAAGGGAGAAGATCCATGCTGCAGGGATGGCTAATTGGCAGATTTACACAGAACTGAATTTGGGGCATCTTACACCAGGCTATTTGGAACTTCTGATTTCCAGGCACCATCTTCTCTCCCTCCCCACCAGGATGATGCACTGGTCTCCATTAAAGGTGTCATAACCTCTACCATTACTGGAGTAATGATTTATTTACTCCAGTGGCAGTAAACTAACGAATACTCAAAGTCCCACCGAGATTCCCTAGGGTTGCATGTTAGAACACAAGCTGGACGGCCTGTATTGCTGCCCCCTAGCCAGGCTCTTCCAGATGTTCCATTGCATGTATGAGGTGCTGGCCTGGCACTCTGCAGAGTGAATTCTACACTTATCAGCTGAATGTCCTCTTCTATGGATTCCAGTTTCTTCATTAGGACAATGAGGGGCTTGGACAAGTTTAGGATCAGATCCAAATTCTGATGCCTTTAGCACCAAGGAGATGACCCGAATAGGAGGCTCTGCCAAGGGAATAAGGAGTGGTCGGGCTTGTGGCATAGTGGAGAGCTCATTGCCATGATAAAGATGCTCAGATTCAATTTTTGAAAACCATGGTGTTGTCTAAACAATAATGTGGGAGGGTAACAATTGATGATTCCTAGATGGGGTGGTTTCTAAGATGTGTTTCATTTTTAAAAATAATTTTATGATAGTAAAATAATTCAAGAATTCTGCTAGGGGTTTTTGATATGACTGCTGTTCTCAATATTCCCAGGGGCTTCCCTGATAAGAGCTAACATTTATAATAAAGAGCTAACATTCATATGCTAAGTTCTTTAAAACCATTATCTCATTTAATCCTTGCCACAGCCCTGTGAAGTCAGTACTATTGAGGATATTGAAGTTCACAGAGTTCAAGTCATTTGTGTGAGATCTCTAGAGCAGCGCTGTTAAATAGAAATGTAAAGTGAGCCATGTGTGTAATTTTGAACTTTCTAGTAGCCGTATTTAAAAAATAAAAAGAAATAGGTGAAATTTATTTTAATAATATATTTTATATAACACAGTATATACAAAACATTATCATCTCAAAATATAATCAATGTAAAAATGAACTAATGAGACGTCTATTTTTGTACTAAGTCTTCGAAATCTAGTGTGTTTTTTTCTTTCTTTAAAAAATGGCTTTACATTTATAGCATGCTATAATGTACTCTGGAAAAAGCAATTATGGATGAAACTAACATCAAAAGTCTATTTTGGAAAAATGATTAGGATGCCTGCCTTGTATACCTCCCTCTGATGATACTCTAAATACTGAAATGCATTTACAGTGCATTCCTAAAAACAACAACAAACTTTATTGAAATATAATTCATATATCGTACAATTTGCCCATTTAAAGTGTACAATTCAATGGCTTTAAGTATGTTCACATATGTGCAGCCATCACTATGATTTTAGAACCTTTTCATCACCTCAAGATGAAATCCCATATCCTTTAGCTATCGGTCAGCTACTACCTGGTCACCTTCTTCAGCCCTAAGCAATCACCAAACTACTTTCTGTGTCTATAGCTTTCCCTATTCTGGACTTTTGTATGAATGGAACCATAGGGCATGTGGTTTTCTGTGATTGGCTTCTTTCATTTAGCACAATGTTCTTAAGGTTTATCCATGTTGTGGCATGTCTCAGTACTCTATTCCTTTTTATGGTCAAATAATATTCCATTATATGGATATATCACATTTTGTTTGTCCGTGTATCCATTGATGGACGTTAGAGTTGTTTTTACCTTTTGGTTTCTATGAATGATGTTGCTGTGACATTTACATACAATTTTCTGTGTGGACGTAAGTTTTCATTTCTTTGGGTATTGGAATTGCTGGGTGATATAGCAACTCTATGTTTAATCATTTGAAGAACTGCCAGACTGTTTTC
>NW_007733376.1:65786-69614 GCF_000696425.1 Galeopterus variegatus | reverse complement strand
CCTTTAAGAAATCCAAAGTCATGAAGATTTACCCCTATGTTTTCCTCTAAGAGTTTTATAGATTTTGTTCTTAATTTAAGTCTTTGGTCCACTTTGAGTGATTTTTTGTATACGTATAGTGGTAAGAGTACAACTTCATTCTTTTGTGAAGAATGAGGTCATCCAGTTATTCCAGCATCACTTGTTGAAGAGACTATTATTCCCCCATTGAATGGTTCTGGCACTTTTATTGAAATCAGTTGACCATAGACACATGGGTTTATTTCTGGACTTTCAATTCTATTCCGTTGGTTTCTATGTCTGTCCTTATGTCAGTGCCACACTGTGATTACTGTATTTTGTATTAAGTTTTGAAATAGGGGCTTGTGAGTTCTCATACTTTACTCTTCTTTTTCAGGATTATTTTGACTATTCTGGGTCCCTTCCAATCTCTCATAAATTTTAGAATCAGCTTGTCAATTTGTACAAACAAGTCAGCTGGGATTCTGATAGGGATTGTGTTAAATCTATAGATCAGTTTGGAGAGGGTTGCCAACTTAACAATGTTCTTCTGGTCCATGAATATGGGATTTTTACATATTTATTTAGATCTTTATTATTTTTCAACAATGTTCTGTAGTTTTCAGCATAAAAGTTTGATACTTCTTTTGTTGAATTTATTCCTAAGCATTTAACACTTTTTGATGCTATTGCAAATGGAATTGTTTTTCTAATTTAAGTTTTGGGTTATTTGTTGCAAGTGTATAGAAATACAATCAGTTTTTACATATCACTCTTGTAGCTTGTAACCTTGCTGGTGATATTTAATTTTATGTGTCAACTTGACTGGGCCACAGAGTGCCCCATATTTTATCAAAGATTATTCTGTGTGTTTTTGTGATGAATTTAACATTTAAACAGATAAACTGAATAAGGCAGATTACCCTCTCTAATGTGGGTGGGCCTCGTTCAATCAGTTGAAAGTCTGCATGTAACAAAAGGCTTACCCTCCGGTGAATAAGAAGGAATTCCTGCTGCCCGACTGCCTTTGAGCTGGGACATCAGTTTATTTTCCCTGCCTTCAGACTTAAACTGAAACATCAGCTCTTCCTGGGTCTTGAGCCTGCTGCCTTCAGACTGGAACTACACCATGTATAATTAAATTAATATATTAGATATAATTTGTATGTTTTATTTGTTAATATATTAATATATAATATATCATTATAGTACATTTCATATATATATTTATTTATTTCCTATTGGTTCTTTTCTCTGGAGAATTTTGATGAATATACTTGCTGAAACTTGTTTATTATCTGTAATAATTTTTTGGTAGACTTTGTAGGATTTTCCATATGCATGATTATGTCATCTTTGTTTTTTTTTTTTTTTCCTTTTTTTTTGTCTTTTTTTGTGACCGGCAACGGATCGCAACCCTCNAATTGCTGGGTGATATAGCAACTCTATGTTTAATCATTTGAAGAACTGCCAGACTGTTTTCCAAAGGGGCTGTGCTATTTTCCATTCACACTAGCAGTGTGTGAGGATTCTGATTTCTCCACATCCTCACCAACATTTGTTATCTGAATTTTTTTTTTAAAGGGAAGTCTGTTATCTTTTTTATTCTAGCCATACTAGTGAGTATGAAGTGTTATCTCATTGTGGTTTTGATTCACATTTTCCTGATGACTAATGATGTGGAACAGCAAGTGTTTATTAGCCATTTAATATCTTCCTTGGAGAAATGTCTATTCGGATCCTTTGCCCATTTTAAAAATTGGCTGGGGGATGGAGTTAGGTCAGTTGGTTAGACTGTGGAGTTGTAACACCAAGGTCAAGCTGCAGTAAAAAAAAAAAAAAGGTTTGTTATTGAGCTGTAAGAGTTCTTTATATATTCTAGATACAAGTTTCTTGTCAGATACATGATTTGACAATATTTTCTCCCATTCTGTGAATTGTCTTATCAACTTTCTTGATGGTGTCTTTTGAAACACTAAAGTTTCAAATTTTGATGATGTCCAGTTCATCTAATTTTTTCTTTTGTTGCTTGTGCTTTGGGATTTTTGTTTAGGAGTCCTTTAAGAAATCCAAAGTCATGAAGATTTACCCCTATGTTTTCCTCTAAGAGTTTTATAGNCGCACCTCGCTCAGCCAGTGAGCGGCCGGTCTGTATGTGGGATCCGAACCCTCGGGGGGAGGGCCACCGCGCTTCCCAAGCGGCGCACTGTAGCAGTGCGCCACCAGGCCGGCCCTATACATTGCTGGATTTAGTTTGGTAATATTTTGTTGAGAATTTTTGCATCCCTATTCATAAGAGATGTTGGTGGGTAGTTTTCTTGAAATGTATTTGTCTGGTTTTGATATCAGGGTAATGCTAACCTCATAGAATAAGTCAGGAGGTATTCCTTCCTTTTCTATTTTTTTGGAAAAGCTTGTGAAGAATTGACATTAATTATTTGATGTTTGGTAGAATTCAGTGAAGCCATCTGGTCTCAGGCTTTTTTTCTTTGGGTAATTTTTTTGATCAATAGTTAAATTTCTTTACTTGTTAAAGGTCTATTGAGATTGTCTATCTAAGTTATCTCATTTATTGGCACATAATTGTCCATAAGAATACCGTATTCCTTTATAATTCTTTTTATTTATGTAAGGCTGGTAGTGATGTTCCCTCTCTTGCTTTTAATTCTAGTAATTGGAGTTTTTTCTCTTTTTTTCTTAGTCAAGCTAAAGTTTTGTCAATTTTCTTGATTTTTCCAAAACTTTTGATTTCATTAATTTTCCTCAGTTTCTCTATTCTCTGTTTCATTATTTTCCATTCTCATCTTNGTTGTGCCCGCACCTCGCTCAGCCAGTGAACGGCTGGTCTGTATGTGGGATCCGAACCCTCAGCGGGAGCGCCGCCACCCTCCCAAACGGCGCACTGTAGCAGTGCGCCACCGGGCTGGCCCGTCATCTTTGAATAGAGATAATTTCACTTTTTTTTCTAATCTGGATGCCTTTAAATTTCTTTTTCTTGCCTAATTGCCTTGGCTAGAACCTCTAGCATAATGCTGACTAGCAGTGATGAGAGCAGAGCAGTGATACTTGCTCCTGATCTTAGGGTGAAAGCATCCAGTCCTTCACCACTACGCCTGATGTTAGCTCTGAGTTTTTCATAGATGCCTTTTATTAGGTTGAGGAAATTCCCTTCAGTTCCTAGGTTCGGGGATTTTTTCCTCTCTTTTTATGATTCTTTTATTTTTTTGGTGGCTGGCCGGTTCGGGGATCTGAACCCGTGACCTTTGTATTACAAAGCTGTGCTCTAACCAACTGAGCTAACCGGCCAGCCCTTTGTCTTTCTTTTTAATATCCTGAAAGGGTGTTGAATTTTGTCAAATCCTTTTTTTTTCTTTTTTTTGTATCTATTAAGAAAATTATGTGGTTTTTGTTTTTTACTCTTTTGATATGGCATATTATATTAATTGATTTTTTGATGTTAAACCAACCAAGCTTTTGTTCCTGGGATGAATCCCACTTGGTCATGGTGTATAATTCTTTCTATACATTGCTGGATTTAATTTTTTTAATTTTTTTTTCCTTTTTGTCTTTTTTTCGTGACCGGCAACGGATCGCAACCCTCAGTGTCGCGCCCGTACCAGACCGGGACCGGCAACGGGATCGCAACCCTCGGTGCTGCGCCCGCACCTCGCTCAGCCAGTGAGCGGCCGGTCTGTATGTGGGATCCGAACCCTCAGGGGGAGGGCCACCGTGCTTCCCAAGCGGCGCACTGTAGCAGTGCGCCACCAGGCCGGCCCTATACATTGCTGGATTTAGTTTGGTAATATTTTGTTGAGAATTTTTGCATCC
>NW_007733376.1:63097-64814 GCF_000696425.1 Galeopterus variegatus | reverse complement strand
TGGTAGTGATGTTCCCTCTCTTGCTTTTAATTCTAGTAAATGGAGTTTTTTCTCTTAGTCAAGCTAAAGTTTTGTCAATTTTCTTGATTTTTCCAAAACTTTTGATTTCATTAATTTTCCTCAGTTTCTCTATTCTCTGTTTCATTATTTTCCATTCTCATCTTTACAATTTCCATCCTTATGTTTGCTTTAAGTTTTGTTTGCTCTTCTTTTTCCAATGTCTTAAGGTACAGGCTTAGGTTATTGATTTGAGATCTTTCTTCTTTTTAAATTTGGCATATACAGTTTTATACTTCCCTGTGAGCACTGCTCCAGCTGCATTCCTTTATGTTTTGGTACACTGTGTCTTTGTTTCCATTCATCTCAAAATATTTCTAATTTCCCTTTTGATTTCTTCTTTGATCCACTGGTTATATCGGAGTGTTTTGTTTAGTGCCTTTGAATTCGGAATACTTACATTTCAAGTGCCCAATAGCCATATATGGTTGGTGGCTACCATAATGGTCAGCACACCTCTTAGAGAGTTATTAAGTGTTGTCTGTTGGGAGTTCAACTTGGTTTATCTGACTCCAAAGAAATAATCTCTGCAAACTCTCTCTCCAATACCTTATGTGTGTACTACTAAGCATTGCTAATTAGCCACTTTGGGAAGTTTAATCACCTTATTTTGAAGAATGTAATTGTAAACTTTAAAAATTTTTTAAAGTAAAAAAATTTTTTAATTGTATGGATTTAAGGTGCTCAATGTGATGTTTTCATATATATGTATATACATAGTGAAATGATTACTACATTCAAACAAATGAACATATCCATCACCTTCCATAGTTACCTTTTACACTTTTTAAGCATAGCACACATAGAAAAATATACAAAATATAATCATGCAGCTCAAGAAATCATCACAAAACAAACACATGTGCAACCACCACCCAGGTCAGGAAGTAGAACATTGCCAAGCACTCCAGATGTCTCCTGTGTGCCACTGCCCAATGTCTGTGCTTCTCTTCTTCCTGGAAGTGATAATCTCCCTTCTAACCAGAGTTGGATTTACCATGAAGATAACACAGCCTCAGCTCCAGGGGCCCTCAATTGCACAGACCTCTTCCAAGGCCTTGGGGAAAGGAGAGCCCAGTAAAGTGTTCATATGATCATTTATTATTTGTTTTTACATATTTTAAAACCTATTTTAAACATATTTTTGTTTTACATATGCATTACATGTTTTCGTAAATTTTACATGCGGAAAATATTCTAACCACAATCATTTAACGCGGTAGTGTTTTTTACTCTGATTTTCTTGCTTTCACATTTTGCCTTTTGTTGTGTGGTGCTGGAATGGCTGTTGGCATTTTGGGGATTTGTCCAAGCCTTAGACTGTAGGATAGTGAAGTTGAGGATATGTTTTGCTGAGGTCAGTGGGATATATTTATGTGGCTCCCGATTACTTCCATGTTGCAGACCATCTCTGTGTAAGAAGGCTTCCAGGAATTCTGCTGTCCACTGTGCCAACTCACCAGGAGTTGTGACACAAAACTTCAGAGGTCATACTTTCTTTTCTTTTGTTTCTTTGGTTTTTATTCTTTGGCAGCTGGCTGGCATGGGGAACTGAACCCCTAATCTCGGTGTAACCAACTGAACTAACCAGCCAGCTTCAGAGGTCATGTTTTGATACAAATGTGTCCTTTAGTGCCTAATGTTGGAAGACTGTGGGTGA
>NW_007733376.1:56069-62166 GCF_000696425.1 Galeopterus variegatus | reverse complement strand
AAGGGTCAATAGATAAATATTTTTTTCATCCGGATATACACCTAATCAGCACCACTTACTGAAAATCTGTTCTTTCTCCACTGCTTTGCTGTGACAAGCTCATCATTAAACAAATGTCTATGTATGTGTGGGTCTATATATGCATAGACTATCTCTCCTTTTCCATTGATCTACTGGTCTACTTTTGTGCCAATACCATGTTATTTTTTTTATTATTATTATTATGGAAATTTTTTTTAAATGTGAATTTTATTTTTTTTGTTATACATGTTTATGGGGTACAGTTTATTGTTTCAATACATGCATATATTGTATAATGACCTAATCGGAATAGTTAGTGTATCTATCACCTAAACATTTATCATTTCTTTGTGGTTGTAACATTCAAGATCCTCTTTTACAGCTATCTTGAAGTATACAATACAATATCATCAGCTTCGTCACCGGAACTTGTTCTTCCTAACTGTAACTTTGTAACTTTGTACTGGTCTACCAACCTTTCCCTGGCTCCTCTCCCCCCCGCCCCCCGCCTCCCTTCCCCTGTCTCTGGTAACTATTATTCTACTTCTCTCTTTTTAATGTATTTTTCTTAATTGACCCATGATAATTGTATATATTTATGGAGTGCAGTATGATATTGGGCACATTCATACTCTGTGCAGTGATCATATCAGGGTGCTTAATATATCTGTCGCCTCAGACATTTGTCATTTCTTTGTGTTAGGAACATACAACATCATCTTGACTAGCACAGTACTTTGTTGTTAACTATAGTCCCCCTAATTACTAGAGAACACCAGATCCCATAATTCCTATCTCTCTACTATTTTTTATTCTCTAACCACCCTCTCTCCCCCTCCCCTCCCACCAATCTCTAGTAACCACGATTCTACTCTCTACTTCTATGAGATCAACTTTTTTAGCTTCCACATATGAGTGAAAGCATGTGGTATTTCTCTCTCTGTGCCTGGCTTATTTCACATAATGTAATTTTCTCCAAGCTCATCCATGTTGCTGCAAATGGTGGAATTTCATTCCTTTTGTGGCGGAGTAGTATTCCACCATATATATATATCATAAATATCACACATATATCACATATATATATATCATACATATGTCACATATATATGAGTAGTATTCCACCAAATATATATAAATTTTCTTTATTCAATCATCCATGGAAGGACATTTAGGTTGGTTCTAACTCTTGGCTGTTATGAATAGAGCTGTGACAAATATGGGAGTGCAGGTGTCCCTCTGACATGATGAATACCATTCCTTTGGGTATACACCCAACAGTGGGATTGCTAGATCGTATGGTAGTTCTATCTGTAGTTGTTTGAGAAATCTCCATACTGTTTTCCATAATGTCTGTAGTAATTTACAGTCCCACCAAGAGTTCCCCTCTCTCTGCATCCTCACCAGCAACTGTTATTTTTTGTCTTTTTGGTAATAGGCATTCTAACTTGGGTAAGATGATACCTCATTGTGATTTTGATTTGCATTTCTCTGATAATTAGTGATGTTGAACATTTTTTCATTTATCTGTTGGCTATTTGTATGTCTCCTTTCAAAAAATGTTTATTCAATTTCTTTGCCTATTTTAAAATCAGATTTTTTTTTACTATTGATTTATTTGAGGTCTTCATATATTCTGGATATTAATCCCCTGTTGGATGCTTAATTTGCAAATATTTTCTTCCTTTCTGCAGGTTGTCTTTTTGCTCTGTTGATTGTTTCTTCTGCTGTGCAGAAGCTTTTGAGTTTGATATAATCCCATTTCTATGATTTAGTCATCTATACAACCCACAGTTTCTTGAATATACTAGAGTTCATCAGTGCATGAACTGAAATTAAAAAAATAATATATTAAAATCCATGGAAAATGTCATGGTAGAAAAACTATTAACACAATGATTCTTAAAGTACTGAACAGGTATTTCTGGTATATAGTATGTAATATGATCTCTGAAAAATGTTGTTTTAAAATATTTGTTTTTATGTATTTGTTTTAAAGTGTATTTAAAAAAAATAAAAGTAGTCCATAAAGTCAATAGTATTGGTTAAAATGACCCTAAATAAAGCATAATCAATTTAAAAGAAAAATATAAGCACTAAATAGAACAGGTACTATGTATATATGCCAAAAAATTGTTCAAAAAAGACTGATTTCTTTTTTTATCTTAAATCAGTAGATGTTACATCTGATTTCTTTGGTTTTGTTATCACCATAGACACTTTTTTTTTTTTTACTAATAGACTATTGTTTTAGAGCAATTTTAGGTTCACAGCAAAATTGAGAGGAAGATACAGAGATTTCTTATAAACCTCCTGCCCCCAGCATGAATAGTCTCCTCCATTATTAACATTCCACACCAGAGTGGTGCATTTGTTACACTGATGAAACTACATTTGACAATTCCTTATCACCCAGAGTCCGTAGATTGCATTAGGATTCACTAACGGAGTTGTAAATTCTGTGTGTGGACAAATTTATACTGACATGTATCACACAGTGTAGTTTCACCACTCAAACAAATTAGCTGTGCTCTGTCTATTCATCCTTCTTTCCTCCCCTAACCCCTGGCAAATACTGATCTTTTCATATCTCCATAGTTTTGCCATTTCCAAAATGTATTATAGCTAGAAAACGTAATAACTTCGTATAGCATACATTATACGAAGTTATACGATTTTTTTTTTTTTCCTTTTTGTCTTTTTTCATGACCAGCAACGGATCACAACCCTCAGTGTCACGCCCGTACCGGACCGGGACCGGCAATGGGATCGCAACCCTCAGTGTCGCGTCCGCACCTCGCTCAGCCAGTGAGCGGCCGGTCTGTACATGGGATCTGAACCCTTGGCGGGAGCGCCGCTGCACTCCCAAGCGGTGCACTGTAGCAGTGCGCCACTGGGCCGGTCTCCATTTGATTAACTTCTAAGAACTCCCACTGCCACCACCATTTATCTCATGCCCTTGGTAGCCTGAGCTGAATTTTTGTCACATGCAGTTAAAAGAGTCCTGACTAATATTTCATTGTGACTTTATGTTGAAATAGGTAAAGTAGGGATTATTATTTCTACTTTACACAGAGAAAATGAGGCTCAGAAAAAATAATGTAATCAGGATATTAAAAAAGATTAAGAGTTGGTCCAAAACAAATATCCAATCTTCCTCCAGTCTCTCACTAGAGAAAACATTGGTAGGTACAAGGAGATGGGTCATGAAAAGTCTGCTGGCTTAGGAGACAGTGTGTGAACTATGAACTATGAAAAAAATAGCTTCCCATATGTTAGGGTATTCTGAGTGTTCTGAAGCCAAATTTTGATGTCATTTTAGGTTAGGTTTTGTTGTTGTTGTTGTTGTTTTGTCAGCTTTTGAGGAAAAAGGAGGAAGTTCTATTTCACCACAGCACCCACTTCCCATTTTACTTTAGGTCCGTGGGGTTGCCCAGGTCTGAAATCAGTTACGACTATCTGTTTTGTACCTCAGTGATGCAACACTGAAAAGGATGGGTTTTTGACAAAGACTAATTTCATAATGACTCAAATCCATGTTAACCTAGGGATACAGAAAGATTCAGAAAAAAAAAATCTCATCAGTTTAAGGTCAAACTTTGCTTAGAGAAAGATATTGTCTTAAAAAAAAAAAGAAAAGGAACTTAGGACATTTAAAAATTTATGTACTCCCTTATTTCAAATAAGATTTAAGGTAGCTTAAAAGAATATGTACATATAGGAAGGAAATAAGTTAAAAGTAGAAAAGAAGTAAGAAATGAAAAATAGGTTGAAACATAAATAGAATTAGATTAGGAGTGAGGCTGATAGACAATGAATATGACACAGTCATTTACATAGGTGACAGCTGGCCCCAAGTTGTGCTTTAAGTTTTCTGGTTATCAGTGCAAATAGGGAAACCCAAGCAGTTAGTTTGTAACGTCCATGAGATAAAACAAACCAAATCCTTCGAAGAAGTACAATTTCATCTGATATTATAGCCAGAAATAATATGCCCCTGAGTTCTTATAAAGAGCACTGAATTGTATAATGTAAAAGACCCCAAGGGCCTCCTTCCAGGAGACTCAAGGATGAGGTTCACAGGCATGGTTCTTATAGCTGGAACCATTATTTCTCAAATTTTAAACATCTTTATTATTTCTGACATATCTATTTATTGCATTTTTAAAATTAAGAACCTAATATATTTTTAAATGTAGACTTTACTTGGACTCAGTTTTAAACTTAACCTCATCTTAGCAACATAGATGGGCTAATTATATTTTTCTAATACACTTAAATCAAGTCTTTGGGGGGTGGGGGAGCAGCTGGCCAGTACAGGGATCAAACCCCAGACCTTCGTGTTATCAGCACCACTTTCTAATCAACTGAGCTAACTGAACAGCCCAAGTTTATAAGTTTTAAAATGAAAGTCTATTACAACTTACAACCTAAATTTCCTTATGTACCACTAGTGGTATCTGTACCACACCTTGGAAAACACTGACTTAGGGGAAAAGAGAAATCCGACATTTGAATATCCATGACCTCATTGCCTGTTAAATCTCTCTAGAGGTATCATTATCACCATCAGACATGAGGAAACTGAGGTTAAGGACATTCACAAGGTTCCACAATAACTGAGCAGGGATGAAACCCAAGTTTTCTGATGAAAATCAAGTTCTGGCTTCTAGATGAGTGTACAGAGGCGTGTTTCCCAAACTGAAGTACAGGCCCTCTTTGAATGTTTGCCCCTTTGCTTCCTGCCACAATGTCCCACCCCTGGTGGGTCTGTTGTGAGGTCTACCTGTGGTTATTTGAGCTGAGGCTGCTGGACCAAAGGGAGGAAGTCTGCCAGGCATATGTGGAACCCAAAAGAGGAACTTCACAAACTGCCATGGACAGTTCTGCCACTTTGTGACCCCTTGGATTTTTTGGGAAGTGTGGTTCAACCGTCTCTCATTAGGTAGGACCACTTGTCCTGGGTTGGTCTTCTCCACTGGTGGAAAGTACAGCTGGGAGATTTGGAATGGTTGCAGTATGACTTTGATTCTTGGCAGGTACTGTCACCATGAGTTTTTTTGGAAAGACCTCTAACCAAGGTTTGCTGCTGAGGATTGCAGGACTCCTAATCTTGGGGAACATTTTGAGTCATCCCAGGCTGCAGCTTTCTGGTGACAACTTGAGCAAGCTCAGTATGGAGAAGTCATCATCTCTCACATTAATTGACTTTGGGTAAATTAGCTTGAACCCTAGAACCATGGCTGTGATCTACACTTTTACTGAGCCCTGATTTTTAGTGTAAACCTGTTCCTTCTTATTTTTTTATGAAAAGAAGTAGTGTTTTCTGCTTTATCCATCTGTTAAAGAAATTTTTTTTTTCCTTTTTGTCTTTTTTACTGACCGGTAATGGGATCACAACCCTCAGTGTTGTGCCCGCACCACGCTCAGCCAGTGAGCGGGAACCGGTCTCCACATGGGATCCGAACCCTCAGCGGGAGCGCTGCCGCACTCCCAAGCGGCGCACTCTCCAGTGCACCACTGGGCCGGCCCTAAAGAAATTTTTTTAGCCTCTTACAATTTAAAAAATTTTATTGTTTAAAAATTTGTAATTTTGAGATCATTGTAGATTCACATGCATTTGTACAAATGGCTACAGAAAAATTCTGTGTACCTTTTACCAGGTTTCTCTTAATGGTGACATCCTTAAAGAGATTTTTAAATTACTGAGATATAATTTAAATATAATAAAACTCACTCTTCTATGCATTTACACTTCCTCCATGTCTTTTTGTGGCTTGATAGCTCATTTCCTTTTACTGCTGAGTAATACTCATTGTTTGGATGTACCATATTTCATTTATTCATTCATCTATACAGAACATCTTGGTTGCTTCCAAGTTTTGGCAATTATGAATAAAGCTACTATAAACATCCTTGTGCAGGTTTTTTTTTTTTTGTTTGTTTGTTTTTTTGGTGACTGGTAAGGGGATCGCAACCCTTGGTGTGGTGTTGCCCACACCACGCTCAGCCAGCGAGCGCACCAGCCATTCCTATATAGGATCCGAACCCGCGGCGGGAGCGTCGCTGCGCTCCC
>NW_007733376.1:54524-55956 GCF_000696425.1 Galeopterus variegatus | reverse complement strand
GGATCCGAACCCGCGGCGGGAGCGTCGCTGCGCTCCCAGCGCCGCACTCTCCCGAGTGTGCAACGGGGCTGGCCCTCTTGTGCAGGTTTTTGTGTGGACATAAGTTTTCATCTTCTTTGGGTAAATACCAAGGAGAGCAATTGCTGGATTGTGTTGTAAGAAACTGCCAAAGCCAAAGTGGCCAGACATTTTGCATTTTTACCAGCAACAAATGTCAGTTCCTGTTGCTCCACATCCTCATCAGCATTTGGTGCTGTCAGTGTTCTGTATTTTGGCCATTCTAATAGGTGTGTAGTAGCATCTCATTATTGTTTTAATTTGCATTTCCCTGATGATATATGATGTGGAGCATCTTTTCATATGCTTATTTGCATCTGTGTATGTTCTTTTTGGGGCAGCAGAGTCTGTTTATATTCTTTGGTTAAAGTGTCTATTAAGGTCTTTGGCTCATTTTTAAATCAGGTTTTTTGTTTCCTTATTGTTGAGTTTTAAGAGTCATTCATATATTTAGAGTAATAGTCTTTTATCAGATATGTCTTTTGCAGATATTTTCTCCCAGTCTGTGTTTTTTCTTTTTAATTTTCTTGACAGTATCTTTCACACAGCAGAAAAATTTAATTTTAATAAAATCCAGTTTACCAATTCTTTCTTTCATGGTTTGTGACTTTGGTGTTATATTTAGAAAATCATCAACAAACTTTGGGTTATCTAGATTTTATACTATGTTATCTTCTAGGAATTTTATAGTTTTGCATTCTATATTTAAGTCTGTGAATCATTTTGCGTTAATTTTTATGAAGGGCGTATGGTCTGTGTCTTGTGGATAGCCAGTTGTTCTTGTATCGTTTGTTGAAAACATTATCTTTTCTGCGTTATATTGCTTTTCTTCCTTTGTTAAATATCAGTTAACTATATTTAGCTGCCATTGTTTTTTTTGGCAGCTGGCTGGTCTGGGGATCTGAACCCTGGACCTTGGTGTTATGATACCAACGCTCTAACCAGCTGAGGTAACTGGCAGCCTGGTTGACTATATCTATATGGGTCTATTTCTGTGTTGCCTATTCTGTTCCATTGATCTATCTGTTCTTTCATCAATAACACCCTGTCCTGAGTACTGTAGCTTTATAGTAAGTCTTGAAGTCAGGTAGTGTTAGTTCAACTTCTTCTCTTTCACTGTTGTGTTGCTATTGTGTGTCTTTTCCCTTTCTCTATAAACTTTAGAAGCAGATTGTCAATATCTACAAAATAACTTAAGGGATTTTGATTAGGATTATATCAAATCTACAGATTGAGTTGAGAAGAACTGACATCTTAACAATATTGAGTCTTCCTATTCGTGAACATGGAATATCTCTCCATATATTTAGCTCTTTTTTGACTTCTTTCATGAAAGTTTTGTAGTTATCATCACATAGATCTTGTACATATTTTT
>NW_007733376.1:52036-54172 GCF_000696425.1 Galeopterus variegatus | reverse complement strand
GAGCGGGAGCCGGTCTGTACATGGGATCCGAACCCTCGGACGGGAGCGCCGCCGCGCTTCCCAAGCGGCGCACCATCCAGTGCACCACCGGGCCGGCCCACTTACTGGGATTTTGATTAGGATTATATCAAATCTACAGATTGAGTTGAGAAGAACTGACATTTTAACAATATTGAGTCTTCCTATTCGTGAACATGGAATCTCTCTCCATATATTTAGCTCTTTTTGACTTCTTTCATGAAAGTTTTGTAGTTATCATCACATAGATCTTGTACATATTTTTTGAGATTTATATCTAAGTATTTTATTTGGGGGATGCTAATGTAAATGCTATTGTGGTTTTAACTTCAAATTCTCCTTGCTCATTGTTAGTTTATAGGAAAGCAATTGAATTTTGTATATTAACCTTATATCCTGAAACCCTGCCATCATTGGTCATTTCTAGGTCTGATTCTTTTGCCTATTTTATCTCTTGACAGGGGGATGTTTTTTCTTCTTTGTGTGCCTTTTTATTTTTAATTGAATGCTGAACATTCTAGGTAAAAGAACAGTACAGACCAAGATAAACAGGCATTAATGCCCAGAGCATGCATTTTTCTTCTTCAGTCAAAACATTAATATGGAAATTTGAGTCAACTTCCTCAGTTGATATGCTGAGGGTTTTTTTTTTTTTTTTTTGTGGTTATTGTTGCTATAATTATCTTTAGTGCACAGTAAGGAGCTTAGTGTGAGTCCTGGAGTCCTGGAGAGCTTTTCTCACTGTTCTTGCTCCATCTTCAGCCTCCAGCAGGTCCTCTTCACTATCTCACCCTCTTCCAGTGAAAGATTGCTGTTGCTTATGACTCAGCACAAGGCTCATAATGGAAATTTTTTGAACCTCCTGCTCCAGCTTCAGTCTCAGGCAGACCTTGTGCACCTGAGCCCCAGAGTTGGGCTTTCTCAGCATTCTTGCTCCTTCCAGTTGCAGGCAGCCTCTGGAATCTACTCAGTTCAGGACCCAGTGCAAGTGGGATTATTGACTGATATGGTCAGAATTGTGTCCTCTCTCCCCTTCCCCCCAATTCATATGTTGAAATCTCAACCCCCAATACCTTAGAATATAACTATATTTGGAGATAAGATGTTTAAAGTGGTGGTTAAGTTAAAATGAGGCTATTAGGGTGGGGCCCTACTCCAATATGATTGGTGTCTTTATATGAAGAGATTAGGACACAGACATGCACAGAGGAAGACTGCGTGAAGAGGCAACAGGAGGGTGACCATTTGTAAGCCAAGGAGTGAGCCTCAGAGGAAAGCAACCCTACCTGTAACTTGATCTTGGACTTCTAGCCTTCAGACTGTGAGAAAATACATTTCTGTTGTTTAAGTCACCCAATCTGTAGTAATTTGTTATGGCAGTCATAGAAAACTAACACAAGGACCCTTCCTCCTTTGGCAGCTGAACTCTATCTTGTATCAGTGGGGAATCTTGGGTGTGAGTGGATTTCCTATCCTTCTCCTGACAGCTTTTGCCTTGTGTCAAAGCAGAGTAAGGTCCAGGGCACAAGTAGGTTTCTTGCCCCCTCATCAGCAGCTGGCAGCTTTTGCTACATATCAGAGAAGCTTCTGAGCTGTGGGTGGGTTTTGTGCTTGTCCTCTAGGCTAATCACTACCTTGCACTCATAGAGTGCCCAGAGATGGATGGGCTTCTCCGGATTCTCCTGCTTCTCTCTCAAACCTTGGCAGGCTCAGAACTTCTGCACCACTGAGTGGGGTCTCTCAGGTCTTTTGCCTGCCTCCCGTGTTTCTAGTAGTACCCAGTATGGGCCCCTGTTAAAGAGCTATGGAATGAGTGTGGCCTTCTCTTGTGTTAGTGGTTCCCAGGGATTCCAATTCTCATGCCAGCAGCCATGTAATCTTTAAGAATTCGTGAACATTTCAGTTATTTTCTTCTTACGTGCCATTTCTTTCTCTCATGCTCTACCAAAATTAAAATTGTTCATGTGTCCCTTAGTTCACATGGTTGTCTAGTGACTTCATCACCCTGATAGAAAAAAAATCATTTAAAAAATTATTTATATACATATATGTACATGTATATATATATTTTTTAGTTTGGGTGGTCTCAACTTTCTCTTTTGTCTTTCCATTCTAAGA
>NW_007733376.1:50713-51797 GCF_000696425.1 Galeopterus variegatus | reverse complement strand
TGGCAGGCTCAGAACTTCTGCACCACTGAGTGGGGTCTCTCAGGTCTTTTGCCTGCCTCCCATGTTTCTAGTAGTACCCAGTATGGGCCCCTGTTAAAGAGCTATGGAATGAGTGTGGCCTTCTCTTGTGTTAGTGGCTCCCAGGGATTCCAATTCTCATGACAGCAGCCATGTAATCTTTAAGAATTGGTGAACATTTCAGTTATTTTCTTCTTACGTGCCATTTCTTTCTCTCATGCTCTACCAAAATTAAAATTGTTCATGTGTCCCTTAGTTCACATGGTTGTCTAGTGACTTCATCACCCTGATAGAAAAAAAAAAATCATTTAAAAAATTATTTATATACATATATGTACATGTATATATATATATATTTTTTAGTTTGGGTGGTCTCAACTTTCTCTTTTGTCTTTCCATTCTAAGAGAAAGCTTGAAGCCATTCCATTTTATTTATTTACATGGTCAGAATCAAAATGTGACAATGAGAAATCAGTCAAGATCAAAGTTATTGTACTTAGAAACATAGTATGAATCATGCAAACATTGTAGAAAGCAAATTTAAAACGAATCAGACATTTAGAGCTTGCTATGATATTCTCTCATTAGCTACTGTTTCACAAAGTCTAATCGGATACTTTCGTATTTTCAAACACAATATAATGGCGGACTTTCTCTGGAATTCTAATTGTAATTATGCTCTGCTAATATAGACACAATGTCTTTAAGACTGGAAGCCATGAAGTCAACTGTCCAGTGCACCAAGACCACACAAGCGAAGGCACAGTATTCCTTGTGGATTGCTCCACGAGTACTCCAAAGTTGCACCTGTAAGCTTGATGATCTTATGTCTGTGTCACGCATGGAGGCCAACCCATGTGGTAATACTGCTCCCAGGAATGACGATAATGCAGAAATGGTAATGCCTTCCTATAAGGTAGATACCAGTGGAAAGGCCTGAAAGCTCAACTGACAGGTTTGCACATCAACAGCCCAGTTTTTGATTGCTTGCTTGATTTGTTTTCTATTAGAGAATAACATGATATGGGGCAGAGTGGGATAAGGAATCACTATTGTGATCTGGACA
>NW_007733376.1:47904-49057 GCF_000696425.1 Galeopterus variegatus | reverse complement strand
GAGGGACTGCCTGGGGCACTGCTGTAGCTGTGGACCTGCAGATTTACCGGACGTGCTTTTGACAAAGGGGCTAAATGGCAGGCTCAAGCGCATGTTCCATTCGACATGAGCCCATTCATTATGCCTACCCCTTGCTTCAGGCTTTGCCACTTTAGAGGTACATCTGTGTTTAAAGTGATATCAATACCTGACCTGCTCCATACTTCTGTCTGCCTCTTCCAGCCTCTTCCCAGGGAGGGTGTGCTCTGCAGGAAGCCAGTTCGAGAGAGGCAGTGGTGGTTAGTCTGGGTTTACATCTTTAATCTTGTGTTTACTACCTTTGTGATCTTGGGTGTGTTGCTTACCAAACTCTCTGTTCCAGATAATTATCTATAAAATAAGAATAATAATTTGACCTACTTCCAAGTGTGGATATGAGAATCATAAAAGATAATACATATTAAGTACTTGGAAAAATGTCTGGCATAGAGTAAGTTCTCTACAAATGTCAGCTATTATCATTAATATTTCTTTCTATTGGTTCATTTATTTAGAGCATCTATCTGCTGCCTCTNCTCAGCCAGTGAGCGGGAACTGGTCTCCACATGGGATCCAAACCCTCAGCGGGAGCGCCACGGCGCTCCCAAGCGGCACACTCTCCAGTGCGCCACCGGGCCGGCCCTAAAAGAACTTTCTAAAATGCAAAGCCAAATGTTATTTTTCTTCTCATAAAAGTAGTTATTCAAGGGATATTAGCAGCCACCATTTATTGAGCACTTCATTATGTTGTTTTAATCATGTCCTATTCGACCCATTGGTGAGGTAGGGATGGATGAACGCCTGGAATTATAGGACACACGTGCTAACATGTGGCACCTGACGCTGGACAGATGAGGTCCATAGCAGTTTGTCGGTTACAAGGTCAATGTATGAAAGCAACACAGCACTACCAGTTCTTGTGACCTTTTGAGAGAAGCCAGGAATCTGAACTTTAATGTGAAGTATCCCTATTTTAAAGGTTGGCCACAATTATAATTTTAAAAATGTATTTTACTGGCCACTCTGTGGGAATTAAATAAACATGCCTGAGCCGCAGGAGCCAGGGCAGTGGCAGAGGGACTGCCTGGGGCACTGCTGTAGCTGTGGACCTGCAGATTTACCGGACGTGCTTTTG
>NW_007733376.1:43531-46658 GCF_000696425.1 Galeopterus variegatus | reverse complement strand
ATTCATTCAGAAATACTTACCAGGGGCCCCCTATGTGCCAGGTTCTGTTCTTGGCACTGGAGAATCATCAACTATGAACAAGACAGAGAAGGAGCTTATATCCTAGTGCACAAGATTGACGATAATTGCAAATCCAGGTAAATGAACAAAATAATTTCCAAGTGCTTATTTCTATAAAGAAAAAGCAAATGGTGATGTGATAGAGAGTGAGTAGACAGCTGCTTTAGAGTAGGAGCTCAAGAGAAGCCTCTCTGAGAAGGTGTTATTTGACCTGAGGTTTGAAAAACAAGAAAGTATCTATTCATTTAAAAATCTGGACAAATGGTTAATATTGAACATATATAAGGAACTCAAACAACTCAATAGCAGGAAAGCAAATAACCCAATGAAAAATGGGCAAAAGGTCTGAATAGACATTTCTCAGAAGAAGACATACAGGTGGCCAACAGGTGTATGAAAAAATGCCCAATATCACTAATCGGGGAAATGCAAATCAAAACCATGATGAGATAACACCTCACTCCTGTTATAGTGTCTTTTATCAAAAAGACAAAAGATAACAAATGTTGGCAAGGATGTGAAGTAAAGAAAACATGGGTACACTGCTGGTGGGAATGTAAATTAGTGCAACCACTATGGAAGACAATATGGAGGATCCTTAAAATATTAAAAATAGAAGGGTGTGACTATGAAAAAAAATAAAAATAGAACTACCTATGATCCAGCAATCCCACTATGGAGTATATATCCAAAGAAATGAAATTAGTGTGTTGAAGAGATATCTACCCCGCCCCCCCACCAGTTCATTGCAGCACTATTCACAATAGCCAAGAGATGGAATCAAACCTAAGTGTCCATCAGTGGATGAATGGATAAAGAAAATGTGGTATATGGGGGTACTTCAAAAAGTTTGTGGAAAAATGGAATTAAAAGATAATATGAATCTTTCCATGAACTTCATGAGGACCCTTGTATATACACAATGGAATACTATTCAGCCACAAAAAAGAATGAAATCCTGTCATTTGTGACAACAAAGATGAGCCTGGAAGACATTATATTAAGTGAAATAAGCCATGCATAGAAAGAAAAACATTGCATGATCTCACTTACATGTGGAATCTAAAAAAGTTGATCTCACAGAAGTAGAGAGTAGAATGCTGGTTACCAGAGGCTAGGGTGGTTAGGAAGGAGGGTGCAATGGGGAGATGTTTGTCAAAGGATATATAATTATAGTTTAGATACGTAAATATAGGAGGAAGAATAAGTTCAAGAGACATATTGTATAGTGTGTTGACTTTAATAGGGATATAGTATGTTTTGAAAAATGCAAAGATAGTGGATGTTAAGTGTTCTTAACACAAAAATAATAACTATGTGATATAATGTGTTTGTTAATTAATTAGATTTAATCATTCCACAATGTATATATACTTCAAAACTTCATGTTGTATAAAAGTACATACAATTTTATGTCAATAAAAAATTTTTTTTAATTTAAAAAATAATCTGGAGGGATTGTTCCAGGCTAATAGAACAGCAAGTGCAAAGGCCCTGAGGCAGGAATGAGCTTGGCTTATCTGGGGAACAGGCAAAAGGGCAAAGTGGCTGGAGTACAGAGAATAAAGGGAGGGGGGCAAGGAGGGGCCACTGACCTAGCCAGGGCCAACATCACTCTGGCTTTGTAGACCAAGGCAAAGATTTCGGTTATGTTTTAAGTCCCAAGTGGAAGGTTCAAAGCATGGAAATGACAAGACCTGATTTATATTTCAAATGGATGACTCTTGCTGCAGTGTGGAGGATGAATTGGAGAAAAACAAGAGAGGAAGCAGAAAGGCCATCAGCCGCAATACAAACTACCACAGCATAGGTAGGGGAGGCAGGAAGGATGGCTCTTTCCCAAATTATCTATTCATTCATTCATTCATTCACTCATTCATTCATTCATTCAACAGCTCTTTCTTGTGTGTCTGCTATGTTTCAGCAGTGTGTTAGGCACTGGGAATACATTGATACATGAAATTGTCACAAGCTCTGCTGTCATTGAGCTTTCAATCAAACATCTCAGTTTCCTGGGTCCTGAAGTCTGTACATGGTCTTTCTTGAACATTATTCCTACAGTGGCTCACCGAAACCACACACGCTTTCAGGTGGGCTCACAACTGGGGTGCGGGACCATATGTGATTGAGGGTCCTCCATCTCAGTTGTCATATTTTTTTTTTCCTCTCTTCTCTCTAGGAATCTTCCCCACCACTTCCTACCTCCCTCAGCAAAATGCAAGGGATGTCACTATGGGAATGCAAGAAGGATAGGGAGAGAGAAGGAGGCACAGGAACGTACCTGCCAGAAGCACGAAAGCTCACTGAAGCCTGTGTACATGTTTGTGAGCATCATTCTACAGTCTACACCTCCACCTCCAGGTGACATTCAGGGAATTAAGGGTCATAAAGACGATCTTTATTTCTGATCTGTTTTCAATAAGGTCAGACTTTTTATTTTAAGATATATTATTTTTTAAGGTAGTGAAACAACATTGCTTAGTATGGAGAATGCTTTGTCAGATTCAGTTCACACCCACAGGCTCTTGTGTGAAATGCTGGGGGCAACCACATTTCTCATATGGGGAAAAATAATTGGCAGTTTTCTTCAAATGAAAGCGAACACCTAATAACTGTCTTTATCTGAACGCCAAAGGCTTGTGAAAAGAACTTCCAATGAAGTCTGACAGGTGGGCTAAACTCCTCCAGGGCTTCCTTACACAAAAGAAATGTCAATTACACTCTTTAATGGAGAGAGAGGGCTTCAAGTTGCAAGAAAGCAACAAGGAGTGGAAGCTAGCAGGCTCTATGTATCTGGGACCCACTCATTGGAGTGAACAAAGATATGAGAATTCTGGCAAAAGGACAAATGAAAAATCAGTTTAAACCAATTCCAGAAAAATTTTTTTCACAGCAATGGGATACTTTTTTCAAGATATTATTCAGAGACCCAATATGTGAAAGAGAAAAAATAGAATCTGCTTTGGAAGTGGGAGGGTAGTTCGGGCTCAGCCTGTGGCCATCCACTCCAACTCCTGGTAAGTCTCAGAGCCTCAGTCCTTCAAGGACTATAGTTGGAACCCTTTCG